>NC_064861.1:6301729-6581729 GCF_024139225.1 Suncus etruscus | reverse complement strand
ATACAAATTCCTATCGTTTATTTCTCCCTCCCCTTTCAAATGTTTGTTTAACAGTAGGGCAAAGTTCTTTTCCTTCCATTTTATAAAATTCAAGACTGCCTTTGCTTGTCACCCCTGGGATCTCTCTCCAAACTTTTACTTAAGAGATTTTTGGGGGGTTTCTGATTATGCTTCACAAGGTCTCCTCACCTGTTTTATTCGGGCTCATATGAATGCAGTTAAGATGATTGTACTAAGGTCCCAGCATGTGCCAATAGGTAGGGACAGGGATGAGGGACCTGAGAGAGAGTCAAGATTTGACTCAGGTCCAAGAGAAGAGGAGGGAATGTGAAGCCTAGAGCAGAAGGGACTGCATTTTGTCAACCCAAAGTTAAGTTTTTATTTAAGGGCTAAGTTTCTATCCCAACAATAATGACACAGATCACAAAGCCCTATATTCCACAATATAGAGCCCTAGACATCTAGCCATAAAAGGACATGATGAAACACCCTAGAACCCCCTAGACAAAAGCCAATCAACTTTAAAGTTAAGAGTTCCTTCTTCTAGCCCTCTATAACCTGGCTTATGACCCTGGGGAGGGTCGCCTCTTGTGGGAGGTGGCCCTCATCAGTCAGTTTGTAGTTTGCTGGTCAATGAAATGAAGCTTTGCTTTCCTTTAAAAATTACTTAAGCATGTCCATTTCCTAGAAACTTGATTAAATTAATTTTCCAGCTTCATAGGGATGTTATTTATGGTATATTTGCCTGCTATCTATGAATAACTTTCTTCTTGCATATTTCCCTTTCACTAACTAGAAAGAAATGGGTCAGATGCATGAACTTTTCTATAGAAAGGCCTACTATCACTCATCAATGAAAAAAATTAAAGGCATAGATTGGTCACATGCTACATTTGCCGATTTGATTCTAATTCAGTGAGAGCATCATTAGAGTCTACCTTTCAGAGGCAAAAGCAAAAATGAAGGGTAACATTTAGAATAACCTAATAGCGCTTGTACTTTCATTGCACCAGAAAAAATTTTTTTGTAAATATACATTGCTGTGACTGTGATTTTACACAGATCAGTAGAGTGCAAAACCTTCACACAAATATTTTGATGTGGAGTCCCTGGGAAGAAATGGCACCACTTTCAACTCTGAATGAACCCAAATAAACAGCATTATTATAGCACCTCGACAAGAGGGCTCAATGGCTTTTATTTGCAAGCTCAACATAAGAGGAAAGATTTGTTCCCAGATCTGTTGGAGAGCAGATTCCGTTGAATTCCCAGGCAAAGTGAGAGCTGGAAGACACTTCTTGTTCAGTTGAGGACATAAAGGGAAAGAAGAAAAGTGACAGAGTGATCACTAGATTAGTTGAGAGGAGCTAGTGAATCCCAGCTGTATTAAAAAAAAGTTTTAAGGTTTTACAGCAGAAGTCAAGAAGGAAGGAGCAGATTGGAATAATAATTGATCTAACAGACATGCCAAACAAAATACATTTGTTGTGTGGTAGGAAATCTGAAACCTGCCACCAACTACCTTTAGCTCATCCTCTAAAGTTGCGACTAAAAACAGTTCTGGTACAGAAATCACGTGGAGTTGTAGTGCTTTGATTTGAAAATAAAGTACTAAGTATATGATTTACTAAATGGAAATGAACAAACTTTTATCCTTGGTGCAAGTTTTTATTTTTTAAATAAAAATAATCTAACATTTACATTTAAAATGTCATCTTTTAAATCAAAGATCTATAGAGTCAGAATTTTTTGCCCTTTTTTGTTTGGTTCTTGGGCCCACAGAGTGGTACTCAGACAGTACTCTTAGCTCTGCACTCAGGAATTACTCCTAGCAGTGCTCGGGGGATCATATGAGATGCTGGGAATTGAACCCAGGTCGACTGCTTGCAAGGAAAATGCCCTCCCCACTACACTATTGTTTTGGCCCTAAATCAATATTTTTTTAATGTGGAAAGTCTAAGTGCTTTCAGATGCCAGAACTTCCAATCAAGAAACATTTATATGAAACATCTGTTTATGTACAAGCTCTTTAGAAATGAATTATGTTAAGACAATATTTACATCACACCTTGTATACTTAAGAATTTAATAATGCCACTTTCTTCTCTTTAGCACATCTCCATTTACAACAGTGCAAACCACAATATCAAAAAGGAGAGAGAAAGAGGAGAGAGAGAGAAAGAGAGAAGCAAATCACCTGTCCACGAGACAGGCGGAGAAGGTGGGGCAGGGAGTGGGAAAAAATAGAAGACATTGGTGGTGGGAAGGGTGCACTGTTGAAGGATGATGTACATTGTCTGACTGAAACCCCCAAATGAGCAATTTGGAATCATAGTGATTCAATAAAAACAATTAAAAAGAATTCTCTAATGCCATAAAATAGCATAAGCATAATATGAATTGTAATTCTTTCCCCTGTTTTGCATGGTTGTGACTGTCTTAGGATGTAGAGTACCCCAAATTCTTTCTAAAGAGTCCATATTTGGTTTGTCTCTTTTTCATCCTGGTATTTGGGAATTATTATAGTAACCACAGTAGCTTCCTGGTTGGGATCTTGATCCTTGGTTTAAATAGAGAGTTTTCTCTGACTTATCCTAGAGATTAGGGACCTTGTGACTACTTTCATGTTCTCTATTACCATTATAAAATTACTTCAAAATTGAGAAAAACTGCCACTTCTCAATAGTAAACGTAAGTGATCCACACACATGCACACATTTGAATCTTTATTAACCTAGAGGATATATAATCTGGTTCTATATAGAGATGATATATGATTATCATAAACATTTACACTTGGAGGTGATGCTCCTTATTGACAATGTTTGGAAAACGCCTCGATGTATTCAGAATGAAGTGGTTAATTGTTTCAGGGATCTTATTACTCTGATCCATCCTCCAGGGTTTTGTAACAAGCAAATGAATTTAGAAGATGTTGAAATATCAAACGAGGCTGGGTGATGACTATTCTAATAGAAACTGGACTGAATGTTTCATATTGCTACCTAATAGTCACTAGCCTCACAGTTGTGGAAATGCTTGCAATGTTCACGAGAAGAAAAATCATCATTGTAAAACTTGAGTAATTTTGTTTTATTTTATCCATATGTAAATAGATGGTTTCTAAAAGTCTGAATAATGAGTAGAATACTGAACAAGGAGAATAATACTTGTAAGTAAATGTTACGTGAGTGTCTTGCTGTAGTCAGGCTGTCAAAACAGACAGGCTCTTAGTTTTCCATATAATTAACATATAAAAGTATTTCCACACTCAAGTCTCATGTAGCTGAGTGTGAGAGAATGGAGATACACAAGTGGAGGGGTTATTTCTGCTTGATAAATTCATTCAGGGATCTAGGAGCCTTTCTTTTTTTTTAATTTTTATTTTGATCATAATGGCTTACATATCTTTCACAGTAGTATTTTAGGTACATATAAACATTGAATCAGGGGAATACCCATCACCAAATTTGTCCTCCCCCCATCCCAGTTCCCCTTCTGCAACCCATATACCCCACCATCACCCCCAAGACTGCTAGAGTAGATGGTCCCCTCTTTGTCCAGCTCACTATTAGTGATCATATATCTGTTGGGTCCTGGTACCCTCCCCTGTCTCCCCCTCTATTTAAGAAGCAGAGCTAGATAAATTGAGTTATGAGGCTTTATTTGGAGGAAAAAAAAGCAATAGACTGGGGTACAAATAAGAAAAAAAAAAGAAGTCTAATATGCTGAAAATAGGTGGAGTCCTTCCAGAGGATTTCAACCTCAGTTTGAGAGAGGATGTGAAAAAGCAATTGAAACACCACCACAATACAGAAAGAAATATCAAATTAAATATCCAGTGAGCACCACAGCAATAAAGACAAGCACCACACAACAGTCTCGGTTCTGAAATCAACTCATGCCAGAGTGCAAAAAGAAATAGAAAGATAAGATAAAATAAAATAATATTGGAGACATCAACTTCAATCTCTACACTAATATAAAGACGTCAAAAAAAATAGGAGCCTTTCTTGAGTCTCTGTTCTAGCATCTCTTCAGCTCTATATCCTCTTTACTTTTCAAGTAGTAAGTAGGGAGAGACAAACACTAGTAAGGACGTACCAAGAAGGTTTTGCACACAGCTAACAATGGTCCTGTTACTCTGCTCCTATTCCATTTTGTGTGCAAGAGAAAAAGGAAAAAAAATTGGCAAAACCATAAGCACTCTCTTCCTCAAGCATTTTCTCCAGAAAAAACATTATTGCTATTCATTTTTTTCCCTAATTAAAAACAAGTCATACTGCTCACAATCCTTATTACTTAGATTTTTTTTTTTTACTACTTGGATTAGGTAATTACTTAGCAGAAGTGTTGAAGCAATTTGGAATCTTGTGATCATCAACACAGACCATTTTCAATGTTCACTGTAAGCAGAAGGGTCAGGAAATCCCCGTGAATTATTTATTTTACTTTTCTAATTAGAAAGGACTTTGGTGGAATGCAGCAGATTAGACTCTGAAATGGGCAGGGTTTGACGAGCACAGAGACACAGGTGGCTTCACATAATGAGCCCAAAATGTGGAATTTGAGGCAATTCAAGAGCTGAGCTGGTTTCCAGGTGCTTGTGGTCCCAAATTCAGTTACCTGCCAAAGGACTAATGTCTCATTCATCAGAAAACACCTTTATCCATTTATGCTGTTTAGATTTCTCCATACATTTCTTCTACGCAGCCCTGGAGGGAAATTCTCATTAGGGGGGTGTTGGATCTTCTGCAATTAGTCTGTTCCGGTTTTCCCATTGCCTCTCTGCAGCATATTGTTAGCCCTCCATTATTTTGCCTTCACTTCCTTCACCTTTCATCTTGATAATATTTACTGCTTATGTGAAACAAAACTCTAGAGATTGGAGCCCATTCTCTTGACTGAAGCAAAGTCCACAGTGCCTGGTGGAGACCATTGCAAGCAAATCAACTACCAGCTTCAAAGTTGTGCTTTGAACTTCTTAGCTTGGTCCTCAAATAGATGGGAAATCTGCAACATACAGTTATGTGTTAGATCAGATGACTTCTTTCCCTAGTCTCTGATGCCCAGAAATGAGCAATTGGGCCTGAATACTTGTTAGCATTTTTTTTTCCTGGTGGAGCACACACACCAAGGAAGTAGAAATGAGGGGAGTAAGGAGCAAGGCAGAGAGGTTGGAAGGCAGGTGAGCAAGTATCTTACATTTTTTTCTTTTAAAAAACTATAAAGTATGAACTATAACTTTATTTTTGATGCGTAACTCTTGATTATGGTACTTATAGCTTTCTTTTTTTAATTTTTATGCTTTATTATTATTTATTGAATTACAAGTGTTTCACAGTTGTATTTTAGGTACATGGTAACAGTGAATTGGGCCAATTCCCACCATCAGTGTTGACCTCCCTCTGCCACTGTTCCCAGCATGAACCCCATATTCCCACTCTTAGCCCCCAAGACTGCTAGTGTAACAAGTTCCTTTTGTGTATAGCTTCTTGTAGTTTGGGTGTCTTGATTCTATTGACTTTGGGTTGGGTATTTAGGTCTGATTATTTTTTATTCCCACGCAATGCTCATGAAACTACTTTGCCCCTATTACCATACACTTTTTTCCCTTAATTTATAGGAGGACATAGAAATATGGTGCAGAACAAAATGATACATGTTTTATGGTTCTGTTAAAAATAAAAAACAGAACAAAAAAATAAACAAAACCAAAAAAAAAAAAAGAAAGAAAGGGTGTGAACCCCTGTATAGAAGCTATAAGAATAAGTTTAAAAAAAGAAAAAAAGAAAAAGAAAAGGGAAAAAGGGGGGTTGGTGTGGCCAGGTTTTTTGTTTGTTTGTTTGTTTTGCATAGGCACAGTAGGTATTGGGGGAATTTAGAAAGGAAATTCCTTTGGCTTAAGAGGATGTCTTAAGGGTGTCTCCATTGTCAAAACATATTGTCATGGGACCAGCTATAGGTTCTGGACATGTTCCTTGTTAAAACCCAAGGTCTTTCTTTATGGTGCCAGGAAATGCCCTGCTCAGTTGCTGTTGTCAAAGTCAGGTCAGTTCTCTGTAATTGGAGATCTTGGTTTTTATACAGATTCTAGTACAAAGTCTAGGATAGAGTCTTTCTTTATAGTTCCAGAAGTTCTGCTCATGGTTGTTGTAGTCAGTCTTCTGTAGTTAGTGATCTTGGTTTTTGCACAGATCAAAGGACAGAATGTCTTCTGATTTCATCTCACCTTAAGTTGATGAGGTAGGGCCCTTAAATGAAGTTGTTGCTGTTTCCTCGTTGACAGGATATTATATTGATTTTTGTTTGTTTGTTTGTTTGTTTGGGTCACACCTGGCCATAATATTTTAATTTTTTAAACACGGTGATTACAAAATTGTTTATGGTTGAATTTCAGTCAAACAATATATGCCATCCTTCACCAGTGCATGTTTCCCCCATCACCAGTGTTCCCAATATCCCTCCCACTCTCCCCTCTACATGCCTCTGGGCAGACACTTTACTTCTCTCTCTCTCTCTCTCTCTCTCTCTCTCTCTCTCTTTCTCTCTCTCTCTCTCTCTCTCTCTCTCTCTCTCTCTCTCTCTCTCACTCTATCTCTCCCTTCATTTCCTCCTTTTGACATTTTGGTTTGCACTATTGTTAATGAAGGGGTGCCATGTCATGTATATCATTTTATCCCCTTTCAAGACCCCTTTTTGTCAAATGATCAGTTCCACCTCTCATTGTCCCTTCACTACTCTAACTGTACTCTCTGCCCTTTGTCACTGGGTATTACTATCTTACTATCTTTTATTTTTCTTATATACCACAAATGAGTGAGATTATTTGGTATCTATCCCTCTCCCTCTGACTCATTTTACTCAGCATACAACCATATATAAGCAAATTTCATGACTTTGTTCTTCCTAACAGCTGCATAGTATTTATTCACTTGTATAGAATAACTGCTCATCTGTTGCTGGGCACTTGGGTTGTTTTCAGATTCTGGGTATTGTAAATAGTGTTCATTTTGTTTCTGTTTTCATTTTGTGTTTTTTTATCAACCACTGGCTATGCTCAGAGGTTACTCCTGGCTCTTTACTCAGGAATCACTTCTGGGGATCAGATGATGATATGGGATGCTGGGAATCTAATTTGGGTCTGAGACTCATGAGACAAGACAACCATAGTTTATGGCATGCCATCCATACCTCCACCCTTAGCCCCCTGGACTGCTAGTGTAACAGGTCCCTTTTGTGTATAGCTTTTTGTAGTTGGGGTCTCTTGATTCTATTGTCATTGACTTTGGTTTGGGTATTTAGGTTTGATCATTTTATTTCCACTCAATTTTCCTGAGACTGCTTGGATTCCTTTCACTTTCCTGGGTCCCTTTCACTTTTTTCTGTTTGTATGAAGACATAAAAATATGAGGCAGAACAAGATGATTTATAATTTCACATAATTTCACTAATTCTTTCCCTTTCTCTTGCATTGTGTCGCTCAGCAAATTAGATTTCTTTCCAATCTCCCTGATCTACAGTCTTAAAGCTTCTTACAAACCTCTGAATAGGACTTACTAATTACTAACTGAAAGGGATTTATATAAGTCAGTTTTTGGCTAAATGTGCCTTTTACTTTTTCCTAGTAATTATTTTTTCTTTTGTTTATAATCCCCAAATCTCATAATTGTACACAATTCATTATCCTCTGTAGGAAGCTTTTCCTGATACATATTTCCCCCTGTTATATCCTTATAATCTTGTTCTATTGAACTTAGGCCGTTGAACTAAGTTTTATTATTTTGTTTTGTATCTGTTTTTTTTTTTTTGGCCATAACTGGTGGAGTTCAAGGGTTACTCCTGGTTCTATGCACAGAAATTGCTCCTGGCAGGCTAAGGGGACCATATGGGATACTGGGAATCAAACCTGGGTTCATCCTGGGTCAACTGCATATGCCTTACTGCTATGCTATCACTCTGGCCCATTGAACTTAAATTCTATATTATTTCACTTAATTTTTTAATATATTTTTTCTTTTTATTGTGAACAAAGTGGATTATGAATCTTTCATAGTAATATTTAAGGTACACAGTGACGATGAATCAGGGCCATTCCCACCACCAGTGTTGTTCTCCTCCACCCCTGTTCCCAAAATATGTCCCATATCTCCATCCTTTGCACCCCAGACTGCTAGTGTAATTGGTTGTTGTAGATTGGGTATCAATTCTGTTGCTGTGGACTTTGGGTTTGGTGTTTAAGTCTGATCATTTTTTATTTCTACTCAATGTTCATACAACTGTTTGGTCCTGGTACCATTCATTTTCCCCCTCAATTTATGAGGCAGGACAAGATGATTCAAATTATGTGGTTCTGTTTGAAAAGAAAAGAAAAGAAAAGAAAAGAAAAAGAAAAAAACTGGGAAGAGTCCATATAGAGCTTTTAAATGTCAGTTCAAAAGAAGAAAGGGAAAAAAGAAGAAAAACATACCAAACAAAACAAAACAAAAGAACAAAAGAAAAACCAAAAACAAACAAACAAACAAAAAACAAAACAAGCAACTACAAAAAAGCACAACAGTAACAACAACAACAACAAAAAGTAAAAATCAAATAATAACCACAAGGAGGAAAAATAAAAGGAAGGAGGGCTGGCAAGGTTTTGTGCTTCTCCTCCTCCTCCTCCTCTTCCTTCTCTTCCTCCTCCTCCTCCTCCTCTTCTTCTTCTTCCTCTTCTTCTTCTTCTTCTTTTCTACTTCTTCTTCTTTATTCTTCCAACTTTCTTCTTCCAACTTTCTTCTTCCTTCTTCCTCTTCTTCTTCTTCTTCTTCTTCTTCTTCTTCTTCTTCTTCTTCTTCTTCTTCTTCTTCTTCTTCTTCTTCTTCTTCTTCTTCTTCTTCTTTTTGCAAAGGCACAGTAAATATTGGGGAAATTAGAAAGGGAATTCTCATGGTCTAGAGATACAGGGTTTCTCTGCCCTTAAATCATAGTGTCACGGGAACAACTACAGGTTCCCTACATGCTCATTTTCACACCCCAAGGTCTTTTATGGTGCCAGGAAAGTTTCTACTCAGTTGTGGATGATAAAATCAAGCCTCTGTAGTTAGAGATTTTGGTATTTGCATAGGTCATAGGACAAAGCCTAGTATAGAGTCTTTATGGTTCTAGAAGTTTTGTCCCATTACTGTTATTGTAATCAGTCTTCTGCAATTGATGGTCTTGGTTTTTGCACAGATCCTAGGATGAAGCCTAGGATAGAGTCTTTCATTGTGGTTCCAAAAGTTTTGCTCTGTTGCAGTTGCCAAAATCAGACCTCTGGAATTAGAGATCTTGGTTATTGTACAAATCCTAGGCCAAAGCCTAGTCTAGGGTCTTTCTTATTAGTCCTAGGATAAGTTATGCCCAGTCATGTTTGTCAAAGTCCGTCTTCTGTATTTAGTGATCTTGGGTTTTTTGTTTGTTTGTTTTGTTTTGGAGGCCACACCTGTTTGATGCTCAGGGGTTACTTCTGGCTAAGCACTCAGAAATTTCCCCTGGCTTGGGGGGACCATATGGGATGCCGGGGGATCTAACCACAGTCCTTCCTTGGCTAGCACTTGCAAGGCAGACACCTTACCTCTAGTACCACCTCACCAGCCCCACTGATCTTG
This sequence comes from Suncus etruscus, assembly GCF_024139225.1. Taxonomy (NCBI): domain Eukaryota; kingdom Metazoa; phylum Chordata; class Mammalia; order Eulipotyphla; family Soricidae; genus Suncus; species Suncus etruscus. The sequence continues at coordinate 6,572,100 of NC_064861.1, read as the reverse complement.
GTTTCTGCAGAGAGCAAAGGATGATGTGTCTTCTAATTTTATCTTACCATTAGGTGATGAGATAAGACAACCTGCTCTTAGCTCAAGTTGTTGCCATTACCTCATTGTCAGGATGTCATATCAAAACTGGCACAAGTTGGTGCCAGAGCAGTATTAGGAATTTCCCATGGGGAAATTTGGTTCCTGGTGCTGTTGCAGAGAACTGAGTCAGTTCTATGTCTGGAATTTAGGGTTCAGAATTGGATGGTCTCTGATCACATGGAGTATAAGTAGGGTCCACATGACATATGTTCTGGGTGGGAAGCATCCCTGTATTATAAAATGTATGAGTTCTTATCCCTAGTAGATAAGAGCTTGTTTATATACATAAAATTTCCCCCCTTTTTAGTATGCCTTTACAAAAAGGAATGGTGCCATATTATATTGTTTGCATTTCACTTAAAAAATTCTTAGGGAGCACGATATGGGATGCACTTGGGAACACTGATGGAGGGAGGTGGACACTTGTGGTGGGATTGATTCTGGGAAAAAACAAAGAGTTGATGTGTTTAGTTGAGACCACCCAGGGATGTGCAGAGGTAAATTTTGCTAAAGATTTTGTGTTTTCTGAGGCTCAGAGTAAATCCTCTCTTTATCCTTAAAACTCACTACAGCAGGGGCCGGAGTGATAGCACAGAGGTAGAGTGTTTGCCTTGCAGGCAGCTGACTCAGGATGGACCTGGGTTCAATATACAGCATCCCATATGGTCCCCCAAACCAGGAGTGATTTCTGAGTGCATAGCCAGGAGTAACCCCTGAGCATCAACGGGTGTGGCCCCCAAACAAAACAAACAAAAATAAACCTTGCTACCATAGGATCCCTGCTGAGGTAGACAGCTGGTTTGGGGATGTCCATCTCAATTTTTTTTTATCAAATGAGAATTTGATAAATAAACTGTAATAGCATTTATATGATGTCAGGAAAGGTGGGAAGTGGGCACTGTCATCATGGGTGTACGATTGGCACAATGTGTACAGAAACTATCTGTATTGTCAATAATGGTACCTCATAAAATGGGGGGTAGTGTAAACAAAGTTAATGTAAGCTATTTGTGTTACATATTTGGATTTTTTCCTGAGTTAAAATAGACAATTCAGTATGGGAAAGAAACATTAGATAAAGAAATAAAAAAATCAAACTTGATTTCCACAATTTACAGTTGTAGAAAAGCATTGAGATCTGGACATAAATATAAATTCTCTTTTTGCCTCACTATTAAGATTCTGTGCCAAGGGCTCAGGAAGATTATATTTAACACACTGATGTTGGCACATGCCATCAATGGTTCACTTTTGCATGCAGTGTAAAGAACACAAATGGCAGTGTTGGTATCAACATGTTTACTGATGATAATTTCTTCTTTGTCTGAATGGTAGGTTGGAGAGCAGTGCCTTTGACCTTCTCAATAGAGCCCAACTTCTGAAAGTCAGTGTTTCCAGAGACTGTCAGAAACATCCTAGGGTCATAGTGCCTTGAGTAGGAACCATTGACATTGAACACAACTCTACGTACAATCCATATAGGGAATTGAATGTATTTAAAAGCTATTAATATTTTGGGCAATTGTAGTATAAAATATCTAGAGCCCAGTATTAAAATTTATGAAATTATTGGTTATAATTAAAGAAACCAGATCTATAGTATGTAGCAGCATCAGGAAGCTTTTAGTATGCTTAAACTTTCTTTTCTTTACTTTTTGAAACTTTGGACAACCATGAATCCTAATGAGGACTTTTAGTTCTTTATTCACTTCTAGGTCATGTTAATGGGTCACTGACTGTCCCTTGAGCTCAGTGTTTGGGTCATATGGTTCTTCCTGTTGATCTCTGGCTCTCTGGCTGCCTCTTAGGCCAACAATAAGCCACTCTTGCAGTCATTAGAAAAAATGTGCTAAACTCTGGTCACAAGATATCAATAAGGACATCTTGGCTTATCCCATGACAGATGGAAGTAAAACAACCTACATCTAAAAAAAGGAAATATGCAAGTTTCCCCTGCTTTCCTCATTTTTATCCTCTGTTTACAAATAGTGGGGAATGTGTCTCAGAGGCAAAGTGAGCTCCTTGCATTTATGAGTCCTGGTTCAGTCTCCAGTACTTTGATCATGATAACAATAACAACAGTAATATTAATATCATAATAATAATGCTAATTTTACTTCCATATCCTTTTAATGGAACAATATTTATAATTATATATGTATATACAAGTATGTAATAAATATATATTTATAATCAAACAAATCTCAACTAACTTTTGAATATTTCTTCTGTTCCTAAGGAGCCTGCTCCTGTACTTCCAAAATGTCAAAACATCCTTCAAATTGAAACCATGTCAAACCTACTATCGTTCTACTCACAAATCCAGACCTCTTCTCTTGAGTTTAGAATGTAATATCTGGGTTTTTCCCTCAGGGTTTTATTTCCTTGACAAAGTTTTATTTCTTTTTGCCATCTGCTCTGAACTGCAGTCTTTGCTTCCCCCTATCCTTGATCCACTGTTGGACAGTATAGTTGTCTGGGAGAAAGTCTGAGGGCCATGGATGCAGAGAATAAACAGGGGTGCTGGGATTGTGCTGCTGAGTGAGAGAAGGGGTTAGAGAGTAACCTCTCTACAGACTTCTGGCCTTGATATGTCTTTTTTTGGGATAGCAAGTGAGGACTGGCTCACTATATTAAATAGCTCTGTAGCCTTAAAATGGTCCCCAGAACCACCACTATTAGCACTGACAAATTTGAGTTGAAGATACTAAGAGCTACTCAAGGAATATTGTCAACAGAACCTGTGGTAGTTCAGCCAATTTAGATTGCTTATTGGTGATTCCTTTTGAAGATGTTCTTACCATTTTATCCAATCTAGAAAGTATCTTATATTTTCTTTTATCTTGTTCCAATCATTATATTCTTTGTTTGGGGTTCTAGAAGAAATTTTTAGCATGATAAACTAGGAGAGAGATGATTTCTGGGTAAGTAACACTGGATCCTATATTTATGTGTCTCTTACTACGGAGTTCCTCTTTTTCTTACAGCTTTTTTGAGGAATAATTGACAAGTAAGTTAGTAAGTCACTTAAAGTACACCTGGTGATGATTTGATCCATAATAAATAATGAAAGTCTTCCTTTCATCTAGCTAGTTAGCATAAGCCAACTATAGAGTTATTTTGAATGATTGAATAAAATACATCCTGCATCATACTAGATAGTAGACATGTAGAAAATTGATTGGGAGACCATTTTTGTTAATCAGGGAGGCACTATTTGGGTATTATAATGAGCTCTTGTGTTAATGTTGGATGTCTACAGGGAGGTGGCAGGAAATGTACCCAGGTAATGAGGGCAGACATGACAGGGAAGGCTATTGGCCCAAAGAATGTTGAAGTGGGTGTTTATTATCCTTATTCAAATTCCATGTGAGAACTGGGAAACTTAATAGATCCTTTCTGGAATTTTTCTCACTTATAAAAGTCTTGGAAGTACCCCCTTTCCTTTCTCTCTGGGGATCCAATGTTTGCATTTCATTCTACCTACACATGTCTTTGTCTCCTTTAGCACTGGCTTGGAGAGTCAGGCCAGATCTCACTCTTTCTCTATCTTTGGACCCCAGAATATTCTCTGGACTACATAGGTGTTTATTGAATGAACAGATGAGCATCTCACCTGCTTGTCTTTCATGTTTATTTCTATATTACTTTACCATTGTCTGTGTATTCAATATGCAGAAGCAGAATATATGACAGTAACATAGAATACAGCACTTAAAGGATATTTTCTAGAAACATTTGGCAGGGATAGTTAGAGATATCAGTGACAAAGTGCTTTATTTGTTTTTTGGTTAATAAAACAATGCTTTTTGTATGAAAATATAGAGATTGATAAATACTAAGATTAATTAATTCCTTTGCCTTGATTTTTCATACCTTAGTATGAAAATGTTTTAAGCTAGCACTTAAAATTTAAACTTAAGGACTACATGTGGTAATGCTTAGGAGCTGCTCTTGCTGTGACCTTTTTTGGGAAACATGTAAGACATGTGGGTCAAAGCAGGGATGGATGCATGCAAGACAAGCACCTTAAACACTTATCTCTCTCTATTTATTAAACAAATAAATTTTAGTTTTGGGTTTCCCAGACCCAGTGGTAGTTAGGGTTTACTTTTGGCTTTTTTCTCAGGGATATTTCCTGGCAGGGTTCAGGGGATCATATGCAACACTGGGGATCTAACCTAGGTCAGGTGCCTGCAAAACAAGCCCCTTAACACTTTTACTATCTCTCTCTCTGCATACCCTTTTAAAACTATCTTATTTCAAATTGAGACACTGGTGACTTAAAAGACTTGAAATATTTATATGCTTTAGGGATAAAATACTATGCCCACCACTAAAGTGCCACTAATTCTCTACCATTGGCCACTGAATTCCCTCTACTCTTTTAGTCCACCCTCCCGATTCTTGGAAACCTCAGTTTTTGGTCAGAATCCAAGTATTTATTTTCACTGGCTATTGTCTGTGTTATTGCTATGTGTTTCTCCACCCTACACAGGAGTTGGGATCGCTTGGTATTTGATTCTCCTTCAGACTTGTTTTGCTTAACATGCCACCCTCTCATTCCCATTAAAAAAATCAGGATTTTCATATGGCCAATAATAAATATTCAATGTGTAACTCAACCACATTTCCTTGATTCACTCATCTGGCACTAGCCACTTGGGCTGTTTCCAGATCTTGACTATTGTAAATAGTTCCACCATGAATATCAGCATACATATATATATATATTTTTAAATTAGTTCTAGAAGTAAAAAAATATAAAATCTTTGTTTCCTCAATGGAAATAAATGAGCCATGCTTTTCTCAAGACTGGATGCCATGAATCATTTACAAAAAACATAGACACTGAAAATAATAATAAGAATAAAAAAAGAACAAAGAACACAATTTAGAGGGGCCCCTGGGACACAGTGTTGCATGATTTAATTTATTTACTTTCTTTAGTCCAACAGGTGGTTTGTCAGTGTCCATGTAATTTTATATAGAACTATTTGGGGGCTTTTGTGCTATCATGCTGGCACGTCAGTTATGTGCATGCCTTTGATCCATGTGTGCTGGGGTGTGGGACCTGGCATGGCCCACCACACACCACACACAGCACTGGCAGCTTTGGGGCTATGTCCTGGGTGCCAGCAGGCTGGTTTCTCATTTCTCGTGTGAGTGACTGTTTCTCTTGGGCAAGAACAGGCAGCTGCACTTGTACAGAGGCATTTTGGGAAACCTACTACCATGGTTGTTTGGTTACCAATCTCTTCAGCATTTTGAGAAGATTGAAAGAGTAATTCAGAAATAAATAAAAATAAAAAATGATATTACCAAGAGCAGCAAGAGTATGGGGATGCTTTTTAATCACTTGCCATCTTTCTTGAAGGGAAGTTGAGGCACATTGTGTGTGACATCTTCAATGCACCCTTGAAGAGTTATGAGGGAGTTCAGAGAATTTGGGGATGAATTTGACAGAAGCTCCTGAGAAAGTTCCAGAACTTATTTTGTTGACTCAGTTCATAAGATTACTCACGCCTCTATTTCATACTCTAAGGGTCACTTGCCAAGTATGCTTTCTCAAGGCAAGATTATTGAAAGTAGCTATGATCTTATTGGATCTCAACTCATATTTTTTGTTTGTTTGTTTGTTTTGGGCCATCTGTGGCGATGTTCAGAGGTTACTCTTAGCTCTGCACTCAGAAGTTACTCCTGGCAGGTTTGGGGGACTATATGGGATGCCTGAGATCAAATCCAGGTTGGCTGTCAAGGCAAATGCCTTGCTACCATGCTACTGCCCCAGCCCTCAACTCATATATTTTAATTAAAACTTGATCTTGAAGGTAGTTTTTTTTCCAAATCTGTTACTTATTTTTAGGAGACCAAATTTATTGTTTGAATGTTCATTTTCATCTCTAAACCAATGTAGGTGGAGTTATAACTCATAAATTCTCTCTTCCTCTGTTCCCTTCCTGGGAATGCCTTGTAAGTTCTTCAAATATAGGGGATATATAAAGGTTGCCAGTTCAGAACTTGAATGATATGGAACCTTGCATTGGGTCTTGTGGGGTGCTTTTGCTTTTGTGAGGTTAGGTGGTGAAGAAAGAGGAGGTACAGATATTGCAGTCCATAGCCCGAGTCCACATGGCACACACAGGTATATTTAGAACAAAGAGAATTTAAATTATTTGAAAATCTAGTTAGACTGATGGAACCTAAAGAGACAAAAATCCAGAGATGAAATTGTCTCTTACAATTTTTGCTCCAAGAATCACTGAAATATTAGGAAGAACCTTCGATTTTTGATTCACTGACATATGAATTTTGGTCTTATTTCTGCTTTTGGTCTATAGGACCTAGAGCTGAAACCTTAATTGATTCCTTACTCTTTCCCCAATCCACTTCCCTCTTCACTCCTGATATAGACCTAACTTTTGCATGCCAATAGGTCTGTTTGTAGTTTATGTAACACCTAAAGGTATAGATTTGGGAACTAAACAAAAAAGCACTGTCAGTGGTAAGTTTCATGGGGAGCCAGCTAAAAAGACTTTGAAGATGAAGAATTACAAAAAAAATTCGGTGGGGGGAGGTTAGGGGATGTGCATTGGGCCACACAGAAATGGTCAGGGTTTATTCCTGGCTTTGCACTCAGGAATCACTCCTGGTGGTGCTCAGAGGACTATATGGGATGCTGGAGATCGAACCTGGGCTGTACATGTACAAGGTAAATACATGGCCCTCATATGATTGCTTCAGCCCCAAATTCAACATTTTTAACCAGCTAATTTGACCATAATATAGTGTCTATCTTGTAATGATACTCTTCGATCTTCACAAAGTGTACTAGCAAAAATGGGGGTGGGGGGCGCTGATGCTGGCAGCCCTTCTCAGTATTTTTAGTTTTTCTCATCCTTCTGGGAGGCCCACTTCAAACACTGGGTCTCAGAGGTCCTTGGCTTTTGGCTGTTGTGGAGAACAAATAATGTTTTTGAGAAAGCTCCTTTCATTTTTTGTGGCAGTTGACATTGACATACCGGGTCAGACTAGTCCCAAAGCATCACATCTAAACAGCTTTCTTTTTTTTGGTTTTTGGGCCACACCCGGTAACGCTCAGGGGTTACTTCTGGCTATGAGCTCAGAAGTCGCTCCTGGCTTGGGGGACCATATGGGACACCGGGGAATCGAACCACGGTCCGTCCTAGGCTAGTGCTGGCAAGGCAGACACCTTACCTCTAGCGCCACCGCGCCCGGCCCCTAAACAGCTTTCTTGATGTGTTTCTAATTGGGATTCTCGCTCAGGCAGGTCACAAGCTGCTGTGACTGAAGTTGCCCCATTGGCAGGTGACAGCTTCAGCTCCATTCTGCCTCTCAAGGCCTATCCGACAGCCACTTAGAATTGGTTCCTCCAGATTTATGACAAATGACCTTAATCTGACTGCGGACCTAATGGACAAGTTTTTGTTTTTCTTTTGAACCTGTGCCAAAAACATGGCTTTTCCTTAAAGTACCTTAGTGCCTCCTCATTCTCTTTGCGTTATTATTATTTTTTCTTTTTCTTTTGTTTGGCTTGCTTCCATCTGCACAGAGGCAGTTGCTGATTTTCTTTTTAGGTATTGTGTGCACTCACTGACTAAGCAATTGGCCCATAAACGCGCTCTCTCTCCCCTTCACAAATTTATGAGCCTCTTAAGAAAATTTATCCTGTTTAAGGGAATCAAACAGAACGTTGGACATTGGCCCATGGGGAAGAAAATGCATGATCATTAGATCATGATCAATTATATTGAATTATTGATATAACTACATATTATATTTAACAACTGAAATATGGGTTGATTAGCAAAGATAGGGTGTGGCATGACAGAAGTCTTTAAAAATACATTGATCATTTACTGTTTGCTAGGCCTTCTTTTTTCTAGATATTTAAGTAAAGTATGGTAATGACTCAGCCTTGCATTTTGGTATAAGAATTTTTTTTTTAGAGGTTCCATTCAAGAGAACTTTAAAGCAGGAAGCCTTTGGAAAGATTTTGAATGGCCCTCATACATCTTGAGTTCAGTTACTGAAATTTAAGTACTTCCCAGTATCCTTTCTGAATCCTGTTGTTTTAAGGCCTAAGAGGTATGACTGTGAAAATAGAAGTGATAAATCAGAGGTTGTCATATATGCTGTCCCCCACAACAATCTGAGGGATAACAGGGAAGATCAGACAACTCAAGTATCTTTCTCTCTCCTGAGGCCTGTGAAGATTTTGTAGATGGAGAGGATTTATTTCTATACAGTGGGAGCAAGAGAGACTAGTGACTCTAGGAAGTCTGACTAGTTTATAGCCCCTTGAACTGCCTTAAAAATATGTAATTCACTTTGGTCAAAATAAAAGTTATTATTATAAAAAATCTATCATGACTAAGCATACTTTCATAAATTGCCTCCCTTCTTGTTTTGAAGTACTTTGACTGACATCAGAATTTCCTGGAGAACTTGGCATCTCTCTACACCTATGGACATTCATTCATGATGAGATCTAAGTATCAATCTCTTTCTCTATCTCTATCTTTATTTCTATCACTATATGGATAGAGACTGAGAGAAGATATAATAGGATTGCCCTTCTCTTCTTGCTAGCTAAGGTTACACTTACCAAGCCTTTCTTGCCCACTAAACTAGTTAGAAAGATAAATTAGTTATGAAGAGCAAGGCTTCCTTTGAACTTTGCTCCATTTGATGTACTTTGATGCTGTTTTTTTACTTTCTACTGATGTTTTTTTTTTTTACAACATTTTATTGCTCACTTGCATCTACTTGCATTAGTGGGAATCTCATGTGTTGATCTGACTTGTGTTTAGGTAAGTCCTCAAGCTCTTGCTCATGAATGAATGCCCATAGGGGTAGAGAGATGCCAAGGACTTCATGAAGTCTAGGGCAGCACACTTCCCTGACCTCTCTGACCTTGCTAGACCCACCTTCCTACTCCCCAAGATTTGAAAACATCTAATATGTGCATTTCTATGTGTATGTGCAAGCATGCATGTGTCTGTGGTGGGGGAGGGATGCCATGAGAGAGAAATATTGAGAAACTTGAACTGGGTAGGACACAAAACTTCTGATAAAGAACAGAAAAGTTTCCAAGATTAATAGAAATACAATGAATTTTTCAGTGATGAAATACCTCAAGAAATTATTGTTGGAAAAATCTATAATAAACTGTTCCTCCCTCCTTTGCTCCCTTTTTCTGTCTTCCTTCCTCCTTCCCTCCCTCCCCTTCTCCCTGCCTTCCCTCCTTCTCTCTACTCTCCATCCCTCCCTTCCTCCTTCCTTTTGTCTCTCCCTCTTTCTCTCATCTTTCCTCCCTCTCTTCCTCCCATTCCCTCTCTCCCTCCCTCCCTTTCTCTCCTCTCCTTCCTTCACTCTCTCTCCTCTCACTCTCTCCCTCCCTCTGCTCCTACCTTTCCCTCCCTTTCTCACCTCCTTTTCTCCCTCTTTTCTCCCTCCCTCTCTTCTACCCACCCATCCTCCTTCTCTCCCTACTTCTCTCCTTTCCTCCCTCTCTTCCTCTCTACCTGCATCTCTCTCCCTTCCTCCCTCTCTCCTTTCCTCCCTCTTTCCCTTCTTCCTCCCCCTCCCTTCCTACCTCCTTCTCTCCCTCCCTTTCTCCCTCCCTCCTTTCCTTCCTTCTTTTCTCCTTCCTTCCTTCCTTTCTTCTGTATTTATACAACTCATATATAAAGTACTATTTTTATTAATAATTTTTACTTTGACCAAAGTGGATTACAATCATTCACAGTAGTATTTTAGGTACATAGTGACATTGAATCAGGGGCATTCCCACCACCAATGTTGTTCTCCTTCCACCCCTGTTCCCAGCATGCATCCCATATCGCCCCTCCTTTGCCTCCCAGGCTGCTAGTATAAATGGTCCCTTCCGTGTCTAGTTTGTTGTAGATTGGGTATTGATTCAGTTGTAGTTGGCTTTGGATTCGGTGATTAAGTCTGATCATTTTTTATTTCTACTCAATATTTATACAACTGTTTGGTCTTGGTGTCCTCCATTATTTCCCCCTCAATTTATGAGGCAGAACAAGATGGTTCAAGTTGTGTGGTTCTGTTTGAAGGTAAGAAAAAGAAAAAGAAAAAGAAAAAAAGGTGGGGATTCAAATAAGCAAAAAATAGGAGGAGTACTTTTAGAGACTATAAAAATCAGTTTAAGAAAAGAAAGGGAAAAAGAAATGAAAACATAAAAATATAAAAAAAAAATCAACCTCCCCAAAAGAACAAAAATAACAAAAACAAAGCAACCAACCAACAAACAAAAAAACCCTGAAAAGCACCACAGCAATAAAGGCAACAACCAAACCCTAACCACGGTCCCAAAATAAAGACGAATCAAAGCACAGGGGGAAAAAAAGGCAAAGAAAAGAAAAAAAAAAAAAAACAAGCAACAACAATCACAAAAAAATTACATTTGTGCTATTTTTTTTCACAGTAAAAATTGGGGAGATTAGAAAGGGAATTCCCCTAGCCTAAGAGATACAGGGTTTCTCCACCCTTGTAGTATACTGTCATGTATACAGGCTCGGTACATGCTCTTTTACTCCCTCCTAGGTCCTTTTTTGTTGTCTGGAAGTTTTCTGCTCCATCATGGATAATAAAATTAGACCTCTGTAGCTAGTATTCTTAGTACTATTTTTTAAACTTTTGATTTATTTAATTTACTATGAATATGTTTCAGTTCTATTGAGTATGTTGAAAAAGGCAACGTTTTATTTTCTTACAGTTGAATAATATTGCATTGTGTACATATATAAAGTTTTTATTAAATAAATTGTCATTAAGTGACAGTTTTTATCAGAAGCATTTGAGAAAATGATAACTAAATATATTATTTCTTAGGATTACAATGTTATTACATATCCAGTATCCAGCTTACTAATACATGTAACAGGACCATTTGAAATGGGAGTATTTTTATACTAAAACTCATACTATTTTAAATATATACAGTATTTACTATTACCAGTACTTTTACTAGCACTATGTACTGTACTATTTTAAACATATATCACTATTATTTTAAAAAGTTTAAAAAATGTTTGTATTCATGCAACTCATATGTAGAGAACCATTCTTTACAAACCAGTTGTGGTAGTGTTGGGGAGCCATGTAGCCTCAAGGATTATCATACACTTTAGGTGTGCTTAGGTTGTATTTACCATTTTTATTGAGACTCTAGAATTTATAGTACCACTGCTTATACTTTTCATGAATACAACATTCCCTTAATCAGAATAGGAGTAGGCAAATCTTTCCTTATTTAGCAGAAGGCAGCCATACGCTCAGTGAGAAGTTCTTAGGAGTTTGTCTCACCTTTGAGAGAAACTCCATCTATTACTCTAGCTGGTTTAAAGGCTATGAATTCCCTTTAGTATTGTCTGCTTGATCTGAAGCTTGCACTGTTTCTTCACATATGGATGTTAATATATCTGAATATAGTATTCTTGATGGTTTTCATATCATTGACTTTTTCTACTGTATTCCTTCATGCTCTGATAGTCTGTAGGTATATTTTGTGGTAGAATTGATAAAGAGATTACTTAAATCAAGACTAGAGAAAATATGAAAGGTTGCAAAAGATTCTTTTCAGGAAGACATTCAGGAAGACTGTCCTCTTTGAACAAGCATGCAGCTTTGAGAGGGACACACATGGAGTGGTGAGAGAGGAAGGGGACACCTGCCTAGCTGACCAGATCAGCCAAATCAACCCTGAAGATCAATGGGGTGACAGATGTCGCAGCCAGATCACCCTCACATCTAGGAAGAAATAAGAAATGTAATCCAAGTACAGTTCAGTTCTATTATTTATATTCATAATATGTCTATTTTTTCTGTGCTAAATCATAATGTGTAGGATGTTTTAGGACAGTATTTTGACCAAATGAAAGAACTTACACAAAGAAATCACATTCTTTTTCTTTTTGTCAAGGTTTTCCTAGTTTTTCACAACTAAATTGAAGTCAGGAAAATAGAAATTGGAGGGCCGGCAAGGTGGCGCTAGAGGTAAGGTGTCTGCCTTGCAAGCGCTAGCCAAGGAAGGACCGTGGTTCGATCCCCCAGCATCCCATATGGTCCCCCCAAGCTAGGGGCAATTTCTGATCGCTTAGCCAGGAGTAACCCCTGAACATCAAATGGGTGTGGCCCCAAAAAAACAAAAAACAAACAAACAAACAAAAAAGAAAAATAGAAATCAACATCTTTTGTCACCTCCCTTATATTTTTCAGGGTAAATACATTTTAAGGGATCAAATTAATTAATATAAAACACTTTTTATGTTTTCAAAAAATTGTTAAGTAATATGTACATATATGGATAAACACATATATGTCTGTACATACATTTGTGTGTGTATGTGAGGGGGGGTGGATACCAGATCTAGTGCATCCATAGTGTGTCATGTTTTCCTCTAAAACATATCCCTGGCCCAAAGAATATAATTTAAAGAGAAAACTACTCCTTTTATAAGAAACTTACTGACAGTGTGGTGTCTGTACACCTTGAGATCTTAAAAGTAATTATTCAAGTGGCACAATGGTAGAGTTGAAATGTGTATAAAATAAATTCTCATATTGAAATTTGTCACTAGACTTCAGGATTCCTGTGTCAAGTTTAAGACTCAGAGACATATTGATTTTCCCCACTTGAACTCTACACTTAATTTTCCTACATTATTCTACTGATTATACTAAAGGTGATTATTTTTGAATCACGCTGTTAAAATAAATTAGATAGCTACAAGAGACTTTCTCTACTTCTCTATATTTCTCTTCTTCTCACCCCCTGACTGAAATAGATTTTCTCTTGCTATGTAATATCCCTGGGGTTTATCCAAAGTATAAATTCCCATTTTCTTGACAGGCTAGAAATTATGACTACACTTTTCCTCACCTCACACGCACCCTTAGGAGGTATTACTTGATCAACTAGACAGGAGAGAACTGCCTTAGAAATGTAAGAACCTAATAGAACTTCTTTATATGATTTACAATGGGGGTTAGACAGCTTTGAGAAAAATCACAGAACAATAGATCCACATGACATCATTCTTAGTACTGCGAGGGCCTATGTGTGGCTTTACTTTTGGTATCTCAGGTGATAGCTACTAACTTGTCTGTAGCCATTTAGATAACTTAAAGAATTTCTCTGTGTGTCATAGAATTTCCAGTAGACTACCAATTTGTAATTTTGTTTAATTTTTGGGGGGAGTGGGTTATGGGCCACACCCAGTAATGCTCAGGGGTTACTCCTGGCTATGCGGTCAAAAATCGCTCCTGGCTTGGGCGACCATATGGGACAGCGGGGATCGAACCGAGGTCCTCCCTGGGTCAGGCTCTTGCAAGGCAAACATGCTACAGCTGTGCTATCACTCCGGCCCCAAGCAATCCCTACTTTTCATTAACTATGAAATCCAGGATGGCCTCTTGAGAAATTACATGTGTCTGTATCTCATTTATCTGATTCTCTAGAAACAGCCAGCTAATATTTTTGTTTGTTTGTTGTTTTTGGGTCACACCGGGCAGCGCCCAGGAGTTATTCCTGGCTCTATGCTCAGAAATCACCCCTGGCAGGCTTGGGGGACCATATGGATGCCAGGATTTGAACCAACGTCATTCTGCATGCAAGGCAAACACCCTACCTCAATGCTATCTCTCCGGCCCCAATAGCCAGCTATTATATGTCTAAGATAACTTCTCTTTGATATATATTTGTATATTCAGTCTTAAAAATCCCAAGTATTTGCAAAAAACAAAAAACCTTTAAAGATAGCAGGTAGTTTTGACAAGATTTTAACAATAATCTCAATTCACCATCCACACAGATGTCTGTGTGTATTTTCTGTATTTTGAGGGATTTGTCTATATTTTCTGTTTTATTGACTCATCTATATTTAACAATTCCTAACATCAGTGATATACCATGTATTATCCTTATGAGTCAGAGTCAGAACTGAGTGTTGCCAATGACTGGATTTTCAGATTTTATGTTTCTAGCGGCAGAGATTATATTATATTAATGCTACTTTAAGTCACCTTGATGAGCAGCACCATTACTCACTTTGGTAGACCCGATCGTTTCCATCAATGAACATTTCCAAACACCAATAGATTTCCCTATAATTCAATTCTTAATTGCCCAAGTTTAATATGTGTCAAATCACTTACTTAATATTTTTCAAGTTTAATTTAATAGTGGCAATTTTCTCCAGTAGCTTGTCATTTTGGAAGTGGCCCTTAATCAGTGTCTATTGGCAAGTATGGATTCAAGTCAAAGAAATTGGCTTCTACAACCACACTAGAGAATACCATTTAGGAGCACTTGGTTGCAAAGTAAGGTTACAATAACAGACAATCCACAATTTAGGGATGTATAGATACTGAAATTATCTTGACATTGATGAAAATGAAGAGGCAGATATAATACTATACATAAACTGATGTGATGAACTTCGTTGAGTGTTGCTTCTTTTTGAAGAAAGACTTCAGAAGACTTCGTGAAGATGAGAAAAATTAAGAAAGAATGAGATGGGAAAGGAGGTAGGTTGGGGGCTGAGCAGTGGCACAAGCGGTAGGGCATTTGTCTTGTACGTGCTAACCTAGGACAGACGTGGTTTGATCCCCCAGTGTCCCATATGGTCCCCCAAGCCAGGAGCGATTTCTGAGTGTATAACCAGGAGTAACCCCTGAGCATCATGGGGTGTGGGTCAAAAACAAAAACAAAACAAAACAAAACAAAAGAAGGTAGGTAGGCAGTAAGAATATTAACAAAAAGCCAGATAAGCTTCAGACATGAAGCCACAGACACTAGCAATATCATGAGAAGAATTTGAAAGGTTGTTGTAGTTGCACCCCAAGATGTGGGCAAAGGAGGGACACATTCCTGAGTGTGGAAAGTCATTGAAGACTGGATTGAGTGGTGGTGATAAGAAGTGCCTAGCACATGGGACACAATGGGGTGACAGATCCAAAGATTCCTGCACCATCTTTCAGGACAAGTAGATATCCTTATTCCATAAGGATCACACAGGACTCCCGAGAGAGCTGTATTTTACTGATAATAGTTTTAATGTATGAATTGCTTTGCAACTGAAAAATCTGCTCTAAATGCTGTTAATTACTGGGATTAAAAAATAAATACGTTTTTTTAATTTAATCACCGTGAAACACACAGTTACAAAGTTGTGCATGATTGAGTTTCAGTTATACAATGTCCAATGCTCTTCACCAGTGCACATTTGCACATTCTCTCCACCAGAGTTCCCAGTTTTCTTTCTGCCCCTCCCACCTGCCTCTGTGGCAGACATCTCTGTCTCTCTCTCTCTCTCTCTCTCTCTCTCTCTCTCTCTCTCTCTCTCTCTCTCTCTCTCTCTCTCTCTCTCTCTCTCTGTCTCTCTCTCTCTCTCTCTTCCTCCCCCCCTTTAGATACTGTGGTTTGCAATGTTGTTACTGAAGGGGTATCCTGCATATCACTTTCCCCTCCTTTCAGCACTCAGTTCTTGTTCAGGGTGATCAGTCCCAGTCTTATTGTCTTATTGGTTCCTTTGTCCTAAGTGCACCCTCCCCATTCTTTGTGGCAAGCTTCCTACCGTGGATAACCCCCCTGTCCCTTATCTCTATTGTCTTAGGATATTAATATCATGTTATTTTTGTTTTCATATCCCGAAATTAGTGCAATCATTTGCATGATTGGGAATTTTATAGCTCTGATTGAGCTTGGGGAAAAATGCTCCCAAGGCCTGCAGGGATAGGAAAGGACCTATTCTCCTCTCAGGGTCCATACACCTAAGGGGTTTACAGTTTTCATTGTCCATTTTTGTGGTAGACCCCCCAGTATTATTTTTATTGCCTGTACAGATGTTGGTGGATCTTGGGACACCTTGGGCTCAACATTCTTAAATCCACTAGTTATGCAGTTCCAAAATGTGAAGGTCATGAAAAGGAAATAATGGGAAATGAGAAAAGGAAATGCCATATTCTTTGAGTGTGCAAAACCACTTCTCTGGCTGAGGGGAAATTGCTTGCTAGGGACATGGTCTCCGTCACTGCTGCCTCTTGACAGGTTCACCTTGGAGAGACACGAATGAAATCCTTTCAGTTGCTGTTTTGAAGCTCAAAGTATCTGACTGATTCAGCCCCTGAATGGTGTTTAAGGAATAAAGAGAAAAGAGCAGGAAGTTCTAATTGGCAAATTACTCCTGGTTATTTAGTTTGGCTTCCAAGTTGGAAATCCCAATAATGAGGCTTTTTGTGGGACTGGCCCTGGAGCAAAACCAGGGGGCTGTTCAATTACTATTTAATGTGACGATCTTCAAAAAACATCTTGTAACATTTAAGCCATCACTTTCCATTAAACAAATAATGTCATATAATGATTTTTAAGTCCTGCCCCATGGATGATTTTATAATTCTAACCTATCTACATGAAGTGTCAAGTGCAAATACAACGGAATGAATTTTTTTTTTGTTCTGTTGTATACAAAAGTGTAATATTACCTACTGATAGTTCCTCAAATTGGTAGGAAAAGAGGCTTACAGAATCATGGTGCTGACTTCTTGATCACTATTGACCTCATCTTGGTTGGGGAAAATAGAAAAAGTCACTCTAAATTGAATTTATGAAAGATTAATTTTTCCTTTTGATATTGGCTAGTATCACAGAATGTGGATGAAGAATTTTTTAGAACATCTAATTTTAAGCCAACATTTTAGTATTGGTTAATGAGCACACTTGAGTTGGGAAAAATGGGTCTCAACAGGCAAAATTACCATGCAGAATGATTAACATTATTCTAATAGGGAATTATTTCATATTAGGAGATGGAGCAAACTTGCTCACAAAAGAGTGTTTTCTACTTTCTGTCTTGATGGCATTGCTGTTAATTGTTATTTGATTTTGTCAAAGTTGTAAAAGCAATGAATTAAAAATTTAGTTTTGTTCAATGAAAGACAACTGTAAGGATAAACAATGTGTGTTCATTAAACGTCATGGAATAAAGCTATGGAATTTAGGTAAATAAAACCAAAGTCTTAGTTGAAAATTTGAATTTTTTTCCTCATGTCATAAGTTGGGTTATTTGTTAGTGATTAGTGGAGATAGACTTTCCAGTTATAAAATGTTTATTTTAATTGTTCCTTAGTTAAATGATTTTATGGCATTGATATTACTTGAAACAATCCTGCCGTTAAAATGACTGTGAACTAATTTCCAGTTTCCTCTTCACAATTAAATGCTTCTCACAGGAACCATTTATAGAATGCTTTTGGAAATGCTAATGGCTCCTGAGATAATAATTTTGCCTTGTTTCTGAATATTTACAAGATTGTGACTCCCCAAGAGGGCCAAGGACTTAGCCTATGTCAAGAAGCATTGTGCAGAAATGTCAAGCTGATAAATGGAATAGTTTCTGATTTTTTTCTTAAACATTTTCAACGAGGCTGATTAAGAAAAAATGAAATTGCTTTTTCCTTTCTAGGCTTTAATATTGTTCTGGATGGGAGCATTTATTTAAAAGTAGTGATATGAATGTTCTTTCTTTCAGATAAATGTAGACAACTCACTAAGTAATGTATTCAGCTCTTTTAATCTGATGAAAAAGCAATATTATGCACCCCACAGGTTTTTGATTAATCTGTTTTTTGATCACACCCAGGAGTGTTTAGGGATTACTCCCAGTTCTGTGCTCAGGGACCTCTCCTGCAGTGTTCAGGGGACCAAATTCTGTGCCACAGATTAAATCCATGTTGACTGTGTGCAAAGCGAGTACGTTAACCCTTGTACTAGCACATCAATTCCAACCATTGATTTTTTAAAAAAAAATCCTACTAAATTTAGAATCCAGTATCTGAAATGTATATACGATGAAATAGCAGTTTGAAAAGGTTTCTGTTATCTGAAGGGGAATAAAAATAACTACGTTTCACTTTAGCTTATCCTTTTCATCTATCTTTTTTGTTGGTGGTAGTATGGAAATAGATTGGAAGGGCATTTGATTCTTGATCGTAAGTGGTCTGGGTTAGAAAAGACACAATAAGACAGTAAATCAGTGGGTCTGAAGAGAAGTGTAAATTTCCAAAATGTTAATCCAATTGTGGCTTGATTCACTGTAGATCAAGGTCAAACTTTATATGCAGGATTTTAAAACTATGATTTTTGTAGCAAAATCACTTCAATGTTTACTTTCTAGGATAGTTCCAGACAATTATTTTCATATTTCCTGAAACTGCATGCAGGACCATGTTTAATGGTCTTTCCTAACTAAGATCCTTTAATAAATTCTCATTCATTTTATTAATGCTATGTATTGACATTTGCTATGTATTGACATTTTAATGTATTTGCCCAGTGTTGTGACTAGGAACAACAAATTTATTTTCTTTTTGGGTTGGGTTTTGGCCACACCTATCAAAACTACAATGAGGTACCATCTCACACCACAGAGACTGGCACACATCACAAAGAACAAGAACAATCAGTGCTGGCGGGATGTGGGAAGAAAGGAACTCTTATTTATTGCTGGTGGGAATGCCGTCTAGTCCAGCCCTTATGGAAAACAATATGGAGATTCCCCAAAAAACTTGAAATTGAGCTCCCATATGATCCAGCTATACCAGTCTTAGAACCCTAGGAACACAAAAAATACAGTTCAAAAATCCCTTCCTCACACCTATATTCATTGCAGCGCTATTTACAATACCCAGACTCTGGAAACAACCAAGATGCCCTTCAACAGATGAATGGCTAAAGAAAATGTGGTACTTATACACAATAGAATATTATACAGCCATCAGGAGAGATGAAGTCATGAGAATCTATTATACTGAGTGAAATAAGTCAGAGCGAGAGAGAGATAGAAACAGAATAGTGGGGCCGGGTAGGTGGCGCTGGAGGTAAGGTGTCTGCCTTACAAGCGCTAGCCAAGGAAGGACCGCGGTTCGATTCCCCGGCGTCCCATATGGTCCCCCCAAGCCAGGGGCGATTTCTGAGCACATAGCCAGGAGTAACCCCTGAGCGTCAAACGGGTGTGGCCCCCCAAAAAAAAAAGAAACAGAATAGTCTCACTCATCTATGGGTTTTAAGAAAAATAAAAGACATTCTTGCAATAATTCTCAGAGGCAATAGAGATGAGGCTGGAAGATCCAGCTCACAATATGAAACTCATCACAAAGGGTGGTGAGTGCAGTTAGAGAAATAACTACACTGACAACTATCATAACAAAGTGAATTAATGAGGGAAGTAGAAAGCCTGTCTCAAGTACAGGCGGAAGGGGTTGGGGACAAGGGAGATTTAGGGTATTGATGATGGGAATGTTGCACTGGTGAAGGTGGGTGTTCTTTATATGACTGAAACCCAGCTACAATCATGTTTGCAATCAAGGTGTTTAAATAAAAAAAAAAGAAAAAAAAACCAACCTTTACACTTTACATCTGCTCCCAGGGGAGATCCGGGGACTATCTGGGTGTTGGGGATGGAACCTGGCTCCTGTAGGCAAAGCATGTGCTCCAGTTCCCTGAGCCATTTATTCCTCTGGCAGTAAGGAACCAACTCATTGCTTAGCTCACATTTTCTGTGGATCAGTGTTCAGGAGTGCATGATGCCTCTCATGGTGTGTGCAAGCAAAATCTTCTCCATCATCATCACCTCAGCTTTTGCTAAAGGGACCATCTGCTTCACTGCTTATTCGAAGCACTGCACATCTTTCAAAGGGCTTCCTCATGGCTTCACTGGAGTGGAAGGGACACCCCATGGAAGAAGATGCAACTTCTTTATATCCTACTAAACAAGGGGCACCTTTCACTTATGCTATTTATTGGAATCACTTTCTATTCTTTACTTATTGGAGGCAGTGGTCCACCCCAGTCCAGCTTACACCCATAGGCTAGGGGCTTTGTGCTAGGGGTCTCCTACTCTATGTCATCAATATTCTGACACCCAGTTTTCCAGATTCATGCATCCTGGCCAGTTTTTTCCATTCACACAAGATGTTAACAAGTCAACATTGGTTCAGTTCCTGAAATTCTTCTTTCTCACTCTCCCCAGCAGAACTTATCACCTTCAGTCACAGGAAGGGAGATTCCATATACACTGGAGATTTTAGTTTCAAAATCTTTTCCTCAGGAAGAATTTTATAACTCTTCTCTCCCAACCCCCCAAATTAAGGGAAGATAGTTGGCTCCTTCTGAAACTATAGCCTGTATCATCCTTAAAATTAGATGAAATTTTGTGCCTCCTCTAAGCTGACTCCTAAAACTAAGGTTTGTACTTGGTACAATATTAGATACTTATATTTGTTAAATGATTGACTAATGAAAAACAAGACACATTAGCTGTAGTTCATATGACCTTATTTGAGCTAATAGACTCATATATACAAGGTTTATCAGAGAGCCACTAAATGTAATTTTGGCTGATTTTTTTTTATTAGTTAGCTAGATCTATAGACTATTGCAATGAAACAAACCAGATTTTTGTCTTCTTTCCCTTTTTTTCTCACATCTCATTTTGGTGGCAGAGGATGTAGGATAAATTATCTAGGAGGAATTTGGCATTTAGAGAATGAGATTTTGGAGGAAAAGTAAGATTCTTTAAAGTGCAGATTATATTGTTTGTGGAAACCCATTTTTGCTGGTTTTAAGCTGTCTTCTTTGGTTTTGAAAGTTGATAGCAGGCCAACATAGGACATTCAAAGAAATTTGGTTGTAGTATAGTACATTTGCAATTGCTCTGGTTGGAATTCCATTCCTGACTGATCTCCATCTGAGGCCTGAAATAGCATCCTATTTTCTACCTAATGTCTACTTTACATGGTTGTCAAGTTTGTAATCTCAAAAAAAATTTGTCATATCCCACTGGAGTCTTTCAAGGGCTCTCCATTACCCTATGGCAACAATAATAAACTGCAGTCTGGCTATTGTCTCCTTTTTCATGTCTTTTCTTTCCTCCACGGCCACGTGAAATGTGTTATTTCTGGTTTCTGATATGACATGGGCTTTCCCTGACTTCTCAGTGCTGACAGTCCTTCATCTTGAAATGTTCTTTTTTTTTTTTTTTAAAAACATTCGTGGATTACCAGTCTTCCCAAGATATGGCTAATGTGTTTGCCTAGAAGTTTGTAAAAATCTCAGTCATTGAGATAACTGTATTCCAATTTCTCTAATCTGTTGAATTTTTTCCTGCCTTTGGAAGAGTGTTGAGGTTGAGAACCAAATTTCTCTATTCATTGTTTGTGGAAGGAAAAAGTATGTTAATGGATACAAGCAATTTGTCCATTTGATCAATTAAAATTATTTATTATGTAGCTTTTGAATGCTTACCAACCTTCTATATCTCCAGTACTATAGAATTATTTTATTTTTTTAAAAAGGCAATGATTTCTGCCCCCATAGATTTATTATTTTACATACTATATGTCAGTGTAAGAACTATTGGCACAAAAAAAAAAAAGAACTATTGGCATTTATATACTGTTAAGGAAAAATATCTCCTAATAAACTGAGTTTATTTTTTCCTTAGCTTTCACTTATGACATTTTTATGGACAAGTACTTTTAGGTAGATTTAAGAAAACTTGAAATAATGTTTATAAATGTAATAGGAAAACTAAAATAGAAGCTGGCATTTTAGAGAAATCTTTAAGTTTGCTGCTTTGGTTTCAACAATAAACCTTCCTTTAATATTGATATTACTACAAATATATTGTTTCTCTAGCTTTTACACATATTGAACTTGTGAAATTTCTTTCATTGCTAGTATTTCTTATAAAATGCCATGTCAAGAATGAGAGGAATTACTTTACCTTTTTATTAGAAGCAAGAATAGATATATTGATAGTTGTATAGTACTGATCTAATGGTGGTAGAAACTGAACTAATTAATGTACTTTAAATTCAAAGTTGTCTTTTTAAACAACAATGAATATAATCATTTTGGGGAATAAAAAGTCAAATCCACAAATTTAGTGTTTCATTAAGAAAAATGTAAATATAAAACTAAAACTGTACTTGATTTTTCATGCCAAGGTATATATCCCATGATTAATCTTCATCAATTAATTAATCTCCACAGCTCTAAATACTACCATTTAGTATTTGTAAATGGAAAAGTCAAAACAGAACATATTTTTGCAAAGTAATAGACTCTGGAGGATTTAAAGAATTATATTATTGAAAAGAAACTGAGAGTTATCCTTTCCATTTTCTCATCTTCTAAATAGGAAAAATACATGGTAGCTTTCATTCCTTATCTTTAGAAGATAAGTGTTGGGTTACACCTTATTTTACCTAAAACTAAGTTTATCCCTGGTTTCTTTGTATTTGTTTGTTTACAACTTGTTAAAACAAAGATTGTTTTACTTGTAAACCTGGGTGGGTTTACAGCCAGATTACACGTGTTTCACCCTCAACCTGGTCTGGATTATTTCATCCGCGACTCTGATTCAAACTTGTTCACCTGGGCTTGGAGATGTGGTGCATATGGTGATTTTATAATAAGTACATAACTACAGAAAATATATCCCCCTATGACAAAACCTATAGTTTTGATTCAGTAGGTTTCCTGGTAGCAAACTGAAATTTCTCACTTAGCTTAAAAAATAAAAAAAATTGTGATTAGTAATATGATATAATTCTTTTAAAATATGGTTACTAAACCAGTATTAAGAGTTAAGATTTTTGCAACAATCCTCAGAGACAAAGAGAG
This sequence comes from Suncus etruscus, assembly GCF_024139225.1. NCBI lineage: Eukaryota > Metazoa > Chordata > Mammalia > Eulipotyphla > Soricidae > Suncus > Suncus etruscus. Next base: position 6,549,287 of record NC_064861.1, on the reverse strand, counting down.
GAGGGCTGGAACTTCCAGCTCACTTCATGAAGCTCACCACAAAGAGTGGTGAGTGCAGTTAGAGAAATAATTACACTGAGAACTACCATAACCATGTGAATGAATGAGGGAACTGTCTAGAGTACAGATGGGGGTGGGGTGGGATGGAGGGAGATTTGGGACATTGCTGGTGGGAATGTTGCACTGGTGAAAGGGGGCGTGTTCTTTACATGACTGAAACCCAACTACAATTGTATTTGTAATCAAGGTGTTTAAATAAAGATATTATATAAAAATTAAGATTTTATTAAAATTAAAATTCTTTTTATATTGTTAAGAATCAAGGTGGCAAAATAAATCAGAACACCACATCAAAATTTGACACCCTCACTACCACATTGCTCAAAAGTTTCTGTTTACTTATCAGAGTCTTGTATACATGACTATACATATTTTATATACATGCTAGTGTAGTGACTGTATAATGTATATACATGACTATATGTAATTATCTGAGTCCTCTAAACATATGTACATACACAGTACATATTGTTGATTACAATTACATGACAGTACAATTACATGACTATAATTGTAATGACACAATGTCTCACACAAAACTGTAAAATAAAGTAACAAAATAATAATAAAATAAAATAATAGAATAAAAGTCACTGTTTACTAAGCACCACATTTTGGTCTCATTTGTATGATAGAGTTGCATTAGACTGCACAGACACCTGGGGCAATTTGTTTCTTTTGTCCTTCAAGCTATCCTTGGGAAGAGAATCAGAAATGGATGCGGCTGAGTTTAGATTACATTGAAATATCATCATTTGATTTTGTTCTTACATGTTTTTCCATATCAGGACTGAGCATGGTGTGAAGGTAATGAAATGTCAACATGTATCGTGACGAGAAGTGTTTCATTTGTGCCCTTTGCTTTACTTGCTTGCCACAAGACTTATGGAAAAAAATACTATCTTTTAAAAGAACTTTTTACCTATTCATTTATCAAAATAATAAAAATTTTCATACATACGTTTTCTTCCTAAAAAAGAAAGCTACAGCACATAATTTATAGGAAAGAACAGTTGACCTGGTAAGTAAAAAAAAAAAACAACCTAAAAAACAAAAAAATATTCAACAGAAACAGAATTTTTCATAAGAACAAAAATAAGCAAGCAAGCATTGGAACTATGCTTTTTTTTTTTAAATGAAGGAACTAAAGTGATTTAATGATCTTAACTTTATTTACTTGTCTTCAAGCTCATGCAACATGGCCCAAATAGCTCGGAGTATTATTCTTAAAGTTACAAAATGTTCTTAAACGTTACAGATATTCTTAAAAGTTACAAAAGCTACTGTAATAATCTTACCAGAGAGAAGTAGCTTTGCATGTCCAATCAGTTTGTTTTTTGTTTTTTTCTTTGTATTTGCAGTTTTCACTCCCTGAACCCTGGAGCTTTATTTTCCACCATCATTGTCCTAGCTCTCAGCCATTCTTTAACTGAGATTCCACATAATATGGTGATTACAAAAATAATGATTTTTTAAAAAAATGTTTATACCTTTTTTGGACAACTTACTAGTCTTCTCAACTAGTAAGTATTGGCACAAAACTCTCAGGATTAATAACTTTGTAGCAAAACCAAGTAAACTAGTTTTATACTTCTTCTTTTTTTTTTTTTTTTGGTTTTTGGGTCACACCCGTTTGACACTAAGGGGTTACTCCTGGCTATGCGCTCAGAAATCGCTCCTGGCTTGGGGGGACCGTATGGGACGCTGGGGGATCAAACTGCGGTCCATCCTACGCTAGCACTTGCAAGGCAGACACCTTACCTCTAGCGCCACCTCTCCGGCCCCTACTTTTATACTTCTAACAATTTTAAGAAGATGTATTGAAATAGCCTATTTCAAATACAATTTTCAAATTTTTGAAGATTAATTCAGAATAGTTTGAAACGGAGCATGGAAATAACATACCCATTGATAAAATCAAATGTTCAGCAGCTTGACAGCTATTAATTCAAAATTCTTTTTTTTTTTTTTTTTTTTTTGGTTTTTGGGCCACACCCGATAATGCTCAGGGGTTACTCCTGGCTATGTGCTCAGAAGTTGCTCCTGGCTTGGGGGACCATATGGGACACCGGGGGATCGAACCGCGGTCCGTCCAAGGTTAGCGCAGGCAAGGCAGGCACCTTACCTTTAGCGCCACCGCCCGGCCCTAATTCAAAATTCTTATCATTTAATGAAGATGTTCTTTTTCCTTTTTTGAGATATATATGTTTTAGAATTACCTAGCTTACAACAACTGTCTCAGAGAAAATAATTGTCATCAGCATTAGTGATGTCATGCCATCATGGCTTCTTCTGCAAGGGAGAGCAGTCATTTTTCTGTCTTCCCGTATACACAAAGGAATAAAGTTCGGGGTTACACATCCCTTTGAGAGTTCTTATGAAGGGCTTATATCATGAGACATTGATTCTATTCAAGGTAGGATCTTGTTTAGGAAAAAAGATGTCCCAGGGCAGATTCATTCTCAGAATGTCTCTGCTCTTGTTTGCTTTCATGCAAGGGGAAGAGTGGAATTCTCTTTGGTTTTAAACATTATATAAGCAAACATGACAAATGCATGATGACTTCATGCTCTCAGAACACTTAGTTAAATATATTCATTTAAAAAATCCCAGTTAATTGGAGATTTGTTCTACAAAACTGAGCTTACTTGGGGGATATAATTAGGACATTGGGGAAGGAAGCAGACACTCTGGCGGTAGGTGTGATATTGAGCAATATATGCTATAAAGCAATTAACAGTATTGTAAATTGTGGTATGTCAATAAAAATGAGTAAAAAGAGAAAAATCTTAGATAAATAATGGAAGTAAGCACAATATGCTTATGTCTTGCTACAGTTTTCTAAGTCACAGAACAAAATTGTTTGGCTATAAAATTCTGCATTTTTATAATATGATTTTTGGGTAGAAATTTTCCTGTCTAGGAAGTAGTTAGGGCAAATTGAGATAAGAGATTTTTCATTTTATTGTTGTGCCAGTTTGAATTTGATCATTTGTCCATTGACTATTAAGGAAAACGGTTTCGTTTCAACAGTTAACATACTTTCTAAAAGTAAAAATATTTTAAGTATTATACTAATGGGAACAGGATAAAGTATTACCAGGTATAATAGTCATCTCACTAGCAATTAAAGATGAGTCTGGAAGGAAAGTAAGTTTTTTGTCTTGCTTTGTAAACTCATGTCCTTATTCCCCCCACCCAAATCATGTCTTTTTATGTGATGTTCTTTTAAAAATTCTTGTTAAAATGGAAAAAGATAGATGAAAGTTGTATATTGCTAAGTAGAGGTTATAGCTAGAATGGAAAATTTCACCAAATCATATATTTTAGGCTTTTATTTTAGTGGGTGATCATAGCTAATGATCTTTAGCTTCCACTGAGTACTTTACCCACATAATTGCGTGGTATAACTTAACATTACATCTTGGACATTAATTAAAACCTCCCATTTCAGGCAAGAGAGATTTCTGAGAAATCTATGGGAAAGGGGGCAGCTAAATAACTGACTTACTCTATAAAATTAAACAACGGTTAAAGAGAGAGGAGAGACTTTTTAAAAAAATATCATTTGATCAAAGTAAAGTGCTGAGTTCCTAAGTATTAAATTCACTGTTTGAAATAGCATGGTAAAAATGATCAGAGAAAGTTATGCTTTCTCTCTTGCAACTCAACTTTCATAGTGAATATCTTTTTCTCTCTTAAAATTTTCATGCAATGTAAACTCATCTGTGTTTAAAAACAAATAAATACTTGGGAATAAACTGGAGTAGTCTATATCTTTCATAGTTCTGTCCATCCTTGTATAAATAGTTTGGCATGAACATATCTTGCTCTGTGCATGCATTTGTATATCAGAGACTCGCTGATTTTTTATGAGCACATGCAGCACTATCCATGGACCACTACACTCCATGCACACAACAGACATGCATGCAGACACCCTTTCTAAATGTTAAGATGATTTTGGGGGGACTAGACATAGAGATTTACTAAACAAATATATTTTTCTCAATGTAATCAATCCCTCCGATTCTTACTATCTTACCCCTCACCCTACTATCATTTGTACTGAGAGGTCAAGAGAGCAGAAGAAAAATGACTTTGTGACTCTTTTTTAAGTTATAGACAATCCATCACCTGATCACCAATAATTTCTTCTTTACATTACTTGACTTAGTCTAGAAAACACACTTCTCTGTACTAACAAAATCTGAAATTATGACTTGCAGTCTCACCCACAATAATTCCTAAAAATGGGAAGGGAGATTTACAAAAAGGAAATTCATTTTTTTCTCCCCAAGCAAATTTTTGAGAATTGGTGCATAATGGGCAGAATTTAGGGTATTTTTCTACTGCTATTTAAAATCTATTGAATAAGATGTTTTTTAAAAATAGTTTTCATATGTATAACTTTATGTTCCTAAGGAATAGGGTAAGAATGTTATCCTTTATTGAGACTCATATTGGGACATGTGAGTTTGATTTTGGACCCAAATCACTTCAATGTATTTTGTTTTCATTTTACAGGCATTTGATTGGATGCCTACATTTATAAATGTTTACTAATAATTTCTGCTTTCACCACTGTAGCAATTAGTGTCTAGCTGTCTAATTCCACTTACATTATATTTTATTTGATCTGAACCAATACTTTCTGAAGCTATTCTTTTCTGTAATAGCTTTATTGAGACTTAAGTAAGTGACCATCTCATCCTTTTGGAGACCAAAAAATGATAGGTTCTTGGTGATGGCATTCTAGCACCACTTAAATTCATGAAGAATTACAGTAGCCATAATCCCAATTGTGTTTGTTCCCAGTACTGTAAATGCCATATATAAAGAAAAGCTTCTATTATATAAGCTTCTATTATATAAGATCACATTCTTATGCTCGAACTTGCCAATATTGAAGTTCTTCTATGGCATGTTGATGGTATTTTGTCGATGCAATTGGTTGTAGCTGCTGCTACTCTGTGTAGTAAAGATGTTCAGATTTGCATCCTGAGGCTATATGGGACATTCCGCCTTTCAGCTCTACTTGCCTCTATCTTCTGCTCTGCACAGCTTCTCATTTTTCAGGCTCAGCTCAGATGTTCTGTTCATGTTCCCTGGAAAGCATGTCCAGATTCTTCCCCTTTGTCAAGTTTGGATTCAATGCCTGCCCCTCCTTCATAAATCCTTTCACACAATTGCTCTGCCTCACAAGGTGAAGGCATTTGTGAATACCTTTGGTAATTTGTGGTGTGGACATTGGCAATTATTGGTCACCTGTTATAGAACAGGCCTTCTGCTATTAGACTTCTTCATTTTCAACACATTTTCCATTAAATATTTAGGATAATCTTAAAAATTTGGGGGGTGGGGCACACCTGGCAATGCTCAGGGGTTACTGCTGTCCCTACATTACAGAAATAACTCCTGGCAGGCTTAGGGGACCATATAGGATGCTGGTTATTGAACCCTGGTGGGCCAAATGCCCTCCCCACTGTGCTATCACTCCAGCCCCAAAGTTTTTATTTTCATCATCATTTTATAATACTAAAGACTGTATCATTTCTTCACTTCCATTTCTGCTAACTGACAAAACCAAGATTTGAATTCAATGTATTTATTATTTAAGCACATATTTTTTTTTTTTTGGTTTTTTTGGGCCACACCCATTTGACGCTCAGGGGTTACTCCTGGCTATGCGCTCAGAAGTCGCTCCTGGCTTGGGGGACCATATGGGACGCCGGGGGATCGAACCGCGGTCCATCCTAGGCTAGCGCAGGCAAGGCAGGCACCTTACCTCCAGCGCCACCGCCCGGCCCCAATTTAAGCACATATTTTTTGATAACATATATTTTGTTTGTTTAGGTGCAAATAGAGTGCTTATTAAGTAATTATCAAAGGTTCCATATTTATAGGAGTGATTTTTAAAAAAGGTTAGAAATGAATGGACATTTCCTCAAAGAAGAAATACATATAGCTAAAAGGCACATGGAAAAATGTTCTTCACCACTAATGATCAGGGAGATGCAAATCAAAACTACAATGAAATGTCATCTCACACCACAAAAACTAGCACACATCACAAAAACAAGAGCAACCAGTGCTTGTGTAGATGTGGGGAGAAAGGAACTCTCATTCACTGCTGGTGAGAATGCAGACTGGTCCAGCCTTTTTGAAAAACAATATGGACATTCCTTAAAAAGCTAGAAATTGAGCCTTCATATAACCTAGCAATACTACTCCTAGGGATATACCCCAGGATCACAAAGTCACAATACAAAAATGCTCTTTGCATTTCTATGTTCCTTGCAGAATTATTTACAGTAGCCAGAATATGTAAAAAACATAGTTTCCCAACAACAGATGAGTGGCTAAAGAAACTGTGGTACATCTACATAGTGGAATACTATGCAGCCATTAAGAAAAAACCTGAAATCATGAAATTTGCCTATACATTGTGGATGGACTTGGAGACTATTATGCTGAATGAAATGAACCAGAGGGAAAAGATAGACATAGGATAATCTCATCTATTTGTAAGATAGAAGAAAAACAAGAGATAGTATGGTAATAATACCTGAGAAAATAGAGACGAAGGTCAGGAGGTCCAGCCCAGCGTAGAAAACTTGCCACAAAGAGCAGTGAGTGTAGCTAGAGTAGAGAACTAGAGTAGGACAATAATAGATGGAAATGATCGCTCAGGATAAGAACTCATCGCTGAAAGTGAAGAAACTACCAGGCAAAGTACCCTTACATTAACAGTAGTGCAAACCACAGAGTCAAAAATGAAGGAGATAGAGAAAGACAGACAGAGAAAAAATTTGCCTGCTCTAGAGCAAGGCACGAGTGGGGATGGAGGGTGGAGGGAAATGAGAGACATTAGTTGTGGGAATGGTACACTGGTAAATTATGGCATACATTATATAACTAAAACCCAACAATGAACAATTTTGTGATCACAGTGCTTAAATAAAGCGATTTAAAAATGTATTTTCTGGGCCCGGAGAGATAGCACAGCGGTGTTTGCCTTGCAAGCAGCTGATCCAGGACCAAAGGTGGTTGGTTCGAATCCCAGCGTCCCATATGGTCCCCCGTGCCTGCCAGGAGCTATTTCTGAGCAGACAGCCAGGAGTAACCCCTGAGCAACGCTGGGTGTGGCCCAAAAACTAAAAAAAAATGTATTTTCTGTTTGTCACTTTTATCTTATTAAAAACACAATTGCATAAAAACAATTAGAGAAGGTTAGTTCAGCTATTCCTTTAATATTGCTCAGTTTGCCACAAGTAATGTTATTTTTTTTTGTTTTTCGGACCACACCCATTTGATGCTCAGGGGTTACTCCTGGTTAAGTGCTCAGAAATTGCCCCTGGCTTGGGGGACCATATGGGACGCTGGGGGATCGAACCGCGGTCCTTCCTTGGCTAGCGCTTGCAAGGCAGACACCTTACCTCTAGCGCCACCTCACCAGCCCAAATAATATTATTTTTATATTTTTATTTCATTTTTAAAAAATCAGTCGAGGCATTATGATTTATAACATTGTTAATGATGGTTTTCAATATAAATAATTCCAACTCCACACCCATCATGATGTGCATGTATCTCATGAAACATTTTTTTTTATCCATCTGCAGATGAGCATAAAATAACTGTTCCATTATAAAAATAGCGTCTTTTGGGTACTTGGAGAATAAAGAAAATATAAAGCAAATAACTTGACCTAAAACTTGCTGTCACACCACTCAATTTATACATCTAAACAACAAGACAGAGCTTTGTGTCAAAAAGATTTTCTTGCGTTATTATAATAAGATGACTTTAGAGTTTTTTAAATGATGGATTTGCATCTCTGTGTAGAGAGTCCAGGATATAGAATTTGTCTTGCACATTTGTGACACATTTCTTTCGGGGGCTGCAAACCAATTTGCTTTTGTCATCAGCAGTTCAAAATGAAGATTTTGGGATTGGAGGAAAAAATGAAGTTTTTTTCCTATGTTGTTGAGAGATGCTTCCCCCCCCCCTCAGAGATCAGAGAAAAGCATCAGAAGAGGAGATAATTCACATTTTTCCAGTGCTAGTAAGAGTTTGTATTTTTCTCTCTGCAGTCTTTTTGAGACCACACTTCACATAGAAATTGGAGGAAATATGTCCTGACCCATTGACGATTCAGTTCTTTGCTTTCCCCCACTTTGATCAGATGTTTTCCCTCAACTGCTTGGAGGTCTTTTTTCATCGCCCAACTGAATGAGGTGGTCTTCTTTGAGCCTTTGTGGACATTTGCCAGTTTTGTAAAGCTGCTGCAGAGTTCAACAGACTTGCATTCTTGGCAAGAATCCACCTGTAAGAGATCTGGGATAAGAAAAAAAAAAAAAAGCTACATAAGAGAATAGGAAAAATCTTTGTGGAAAGGTTAGAGTAGTTTATGTCATAGACTTATTTTCCTCTGATTTCTAATAAGATGAATGTTTCAGATTGTATTAAACACAAAGTTTATTTGGGACAACTCATGTTCTTTTATTTTTTAATTTTGGGCTGTACCGGTGGTGCTCAGGGTTTATTCCTGGCTCTGTACACAGGAATCACTCCTGGCAATATTCAGGGGACTGCATGGGATGCCAAGGATCGAACCTAGATTTACTGCTCTTTATCAGAGTTAATTCTTTTAAATAGAGTATTATTGTGTCTGATTTTTAAAAGAAATTAATACAGAATTAGGAAAAATAGCCAAAATATATCAAAATTGCCATCGTATTTACATAACATATTTATATATAACTTAGAAAATTTTTGCATAATTCATTCAGTTCAGTATCCATTTGATATCTAAGAACAATCTGGTGGTAATTTGGGGAGATACTTGGGTACTCTCTTTGTATTGTGTGTAAGACAGGAAGTAGTGCTTCTGATACCTCTAGAAAGACGATTCATCTTTCACTTAAATGAATGGAGAAAATAGTTATTACAATGTGGCAGAAAAATCCTAATTTAGTGCTGACAGTTTTCAGTTCACAGAAAACAAAAAGCAAATACATACTAGAGTTGGAGTTGGAGAGGTAAGGTCAAGTAAACATCCTCTGTGCCCTCTGCATAAACATTAATAGCAATTGATTTATTTTAAATTGGTGCCTCTGTGGGAAAGTTGAGGAATAAGGAACAGTGGAGGCCAAAATTTCATGGCCAACTTTCTTAAAATTGGAAGAAATTGGACATGTGCCACTACAATAATGATTTGTAAGAGGAAACTGTGGGAAGAGGAGCATGCAACATGAAAGAGTATCTGTACTCCAGTGCCTTGTAAAGATGCAAGGTATTTGTGATACAGAGGTTAGATGTATGAGAGATAAGAGTTAAGGAGGAGGTGCCCCAGACTTTTTCTTTTTCTTTTTTAATAAAATCTTTATTTAAGCACCATGATTACAAGCATGATTGTAGTTGGATTTCAGTCATAATCAGAACACCCCCCCTTTACCAGTGCAACGTTCCCACCACGAGTGCCCCCCCCACTCCTGCCTGTATTTGAGACAGAAATTCTACTTCTCTCACGCAAGTTGTTAGTGTAGTTATTTCCCTAACTGCACTACTCACCACTCTTTGTGGTGAGATTCAAATTGTGAGCCCGTCCTTCTGGCCCTCATCTCTATTGTCTCTGGGCATTATTACAATAATATCTTTAATTTTTCTTAAAACCCATAGGTGAGTGAGGCTATTCTGTGTCTATCTCTCTCCCTCTGACTTATTTCACTCAGCATAATAGATTCCATATACATCCATGTGTAGGAAAATTTCATGACTTCATCTTTCCTGACAGCTGCATAATATTCCATTGTGTATATGTGTCACAGTTTCTTTAGCCATTCATCTGTTGAAGGGTATGTTGGTTGTTTCCAAAGTCTAGTTATTGCAAATAGTGCTGTAATGAATATAGGTCTGAGGAAGGGATTTTTGTATTGTATTTTTGTGTTCTTAGGGTATATCCCTTCAAGTGGAATAGCTAGACCATATGGGAGTTCAATTTCCAGGTTTTTGAGGAATCTCCATATTGTTTCCCATAAAGACTGGACTAGACAGCATTCCCACCAGCAGTGATTACCTGCCAGCACTGATTGTCCTTGTTCTTTGTGATGTGTTCCAGTCTCTGTGGAGTGAGATGGTACCTCATTATATTTTGATTTTCATCTCCTGATGATTAGTGATGTGGAACAGTTTTTATGTGTCTTTTGGCCATTTGTATTTCTTCTCATTTTTGATGGGGTTAGATTCTTTTTCTTGTTAAGTTCTGTCAGTGTCTTGTATATTTTAGAGATTAGCCCCTTATCTGATGGGCACTGGGTGAATAGTTTCTCCCATTCTGTGGGTGGCTTTTGTATCCTAGATACTATTTCCTTTGAGCTGCAGAAGCTTCTCAGCTTAATATAGTCCCATCTGTTGATCTCTGCTTCCACTTGTTTGGAGAGTGCTGTTTCCTCCTTGAAGATGCCTTAATCTTAATGTCATGGAGTGTTTTACCTACATGTTGTTCATTATACCTCATGGTTTCAGGCCTGATATCAAGGTCTTTGATCCATTTGGTTTTGACCTTTGTGCATGGTGTTAGATGGAGATCTGAGTTAGCTTTTTTGCAATTGGCTAACCAATTATGCCAACAACACTTGTTGAAATTTGCTCCATTTTGGATTTATTGCCCCTTTATCAAAAATTAATTGATTGTATGTCTGGGGAACATTCTCTGAATACTCAAGTCTATTCCACTGATCCTAGGATCTGTCTTTATTCTAATACCATGCTGTTTTAATAACAATTGCTTTGTAATACAATTTAAAATTGTGGAAAATAATGCCTCCCATATTCCTTTTCCTAAGGATTGCTTTAGCTATTTATGGGTGTTTAATGTTCCAAATGAATTTCAGGAGTGTTTGATCCACTTTTTGGAAGAATATCATGGGTATCTTTAGAAATCTTTTTTATTAAAGTAATTGTGCCTTGAGCCTGGCATCCCTAGTAATAGTTCTTGTGTTAAAATTGGTGATTAGAATTGTTAGGTGGTAGAGTAGTTGTACAGAAAATTTTGTAGCTGCTGGAAATGAACAATATGCCACAAATGCAAAAGAAATACTAAGCTTTCTAGAAGGAAGTGGACATATATTTTATTTGTTTTAATTTTTTGTCTATTTATATCTTTATTTAAGTATCATGGAGCATTTTTAAAGGAAAAATTGTGCTTGCCATAGGAAATTTGCTGAAAAGGGGTTGCAGTTTTATTTATTACCTTTTTCTTCTGTGCCCTTGAGAGAATCAATCTTTGGGACAAGTGCCAGACTCTTCCTTGTTTAGACTAGTTAAAATAATGAAAATGGCATATTTCCAAGAAACAGAGATTGTATTTCCCCTTAGCATAGTTCATTTTTTACTATTTCTGTTGCCAATTAAATTATTGGGGGGCAGAGTTATAGCACAGTGGTTAGGTTATTTACCTTGCACATGTTCAACAATTTCTGATCTCCAGCATTCTATATGGATCCCCAAGCATGCTGGGAGTAATACTGAGTGCAGAACCAGGATTAACCCCTGAAATGTGTCTGGGAATAACCAGGTGTGGACCCCCCAAAAAGAAATTATTGGGCTAGACAGGTACCTCAAAGGACTGGAGCATGGTTCAGTGTGCCAGATATTCAGGTTTGATCCCTGGCACTGCATGTTCTGAGCACTGATACAGGAGTACTCTTGAACACTTCTGGATGTAGCTACATAAATTTGAAAATGCAGGAAAACACCACAAGCAAAATTAATGATTTAAATATTTCTTTATAATTTTGCTTGAAAAAAAAAATGGATAGTAGAACAGAACTTCTAGAACTACAAAGAAAGACTTCATCATAAGCTCCATTCCTTGACATGTGCAAATACCAAGATCTCTATATACAGAGTTCTGATTTAATTACCCATGACGGAGCAGAAGTCTTCCATACACCACAAAGGCATCGAGGGGAGAGTAAATGAGCATGCAAGGAGTCTATAGTTATTCCCATGACAGTATACATCAAAGGTGAAGAAACCCTGTATCTCTTAGGCCAAGGAAAATCCCCCCCCCCCATATTTTTTGGTCACACCTGGCAGTGCTCAGGGGTTACTCCTGGCTCTATGCTCAGAAATCGCTCCTGGCAGGCTCGGGAACCATATGGGATGCCGGGATTCGACCCAACGACGTTCTGCACGCTAGGCAAATGCCTTGCCTCCATACTATCTTTCCGGCTCCCGGAATTCTCTTTCTAATGTCCCCAATGTTTACTGTGCCTGTGCAGAAAAAAAAAGGCACAAAATAATCTTTTTATTTATTTATTATTTATTTATTTTACTTCTTTGCTTTGGTGTGGATATTGAAGTTGTTGTCTCCATTTTTTTCTTTTTCTTTTCTTTTTTCCTTTTTGTGCTCTGTTATGTTTTTATTTCAGGACTCTGGCTATTATGTGGTACTTGTCTTTATTGCTGTAGTGCTCATTGGATTTTTTTTTTTGGTTTTTGGGCCACACCCAGCAGTGCTCAGGGGTTACTCCTGGCTATCTGCTCAGAAACAGCTCCTGGCAGGCACGGGGGACCATATGGGACACCGGGATTCGAACCAACCACTTTTGGTCCTGGATCGGCTGCTTGCAAGGCAAATGCCGCTGTGCTATCTCTCCGGGCCCCACTGGATTTTTTTTATTTGATATTTTCTTTTGTATTGTTGTGGTGTTTCAATTCCTTTTTCCCTTTCCTCTCTCAGCTGAGGTTGAGAGCCTCTAGAAGGACTCTGCCCATTTTCAGCTTATTTGATTTTTACCCCATTTTATTGCTTTTCTTTTCTTCAAACAAAACCACATAATTTGAACTATCTAGTTCCACCTCTCAAATAGAGGGGGAAATAATGGAGGGTACCAAGACCAAACAGTTGTATGATCACTAAGAAGTAAGCTAGACACAGAGGGGACCACTTATTCTAGCAACCCAGGGAGGTGAGGGTGGGGGATATGGGATGCAAGATGGGAACAGGGGTGGAAGGAGGACAAATTTGGTGATGGGAATTCCCCTGATTCATTGTTAATATGTACTTAAAAAAAATATATATATATATAAAAGACAAACAACTTTTCCCTGTAAAAAAAAACAAAAACAAAAACAACAGTTCTTTAAGGAGTCCTGGTTCCTTTGTGGGAAATGTTTTTTCAATATATTTGTGAATTTTTCTTGGGTGGTAAGAACAGTTGCTTTGAAATTTGTGAATGTAGGAAAAAGTTTATTTGTAGATGCAAATAAAATATTGGTTCTTGGGAGTATGTTTGCATGACTTGAGGTCTGATCTTAAAAGGTAGATGGGAAATACGCTTTGCTTTAATTAGTTGGAAGTTTTGTACATATTTGAGCTTATTTGAAATGAATGAAATGAAGAAGAGTTGTGTGATTGATTTTCTATAAAACAAACATAATAATCCTGTTGTAGCTTGGTCTGATGGAGAATACCCCTCTTAAGGAATTTCATTCCCAAGAAAACAAAATATCCCCAAAATATAAGTGCAGTGTATTTTATGTTCCTCTTAAAGCTTATAAAATGACAGCCTAGATAATGTGTAATAGGCTTTTTATTTAGGGATTAAAGCTTGGTGAATTTTTAGCTATGGTTTTTGATAGGAGTATAGGAAGATCAGCTCAATGAGTTCAGAGAATGTCAGAGGACCCTAAAAAAACATAGGAAGGTTCTTAGCTTTGGGAGAGAGTGAACCAGAGGTCAGCCTATATTCTTTGTCTGTTTTCCTACAGAAAGAGGATATTGTGAATTAGATAATAAACTTGTGGAATCAGTTGTTGGCAAAGTCATATAAGGCCAAAGAACATAGATATATTGGAAAGACATCTAGTGATCATACAATGGGAAAAATTAGGGTAAGAATATTTTCTGTAAACAAATAGTTCTGTTAGAAAGGATGTTTTCTTTTTCCCTTTATATACTTTTTTTTTTTTTTTTGTGGTTTTTGGGTCACACCCGGCAGTGCTTAGGGGTTATTCCTGGCTCCAGGCTCAGAAATTGCTCCTGGCAGGCACAGGGGACCATATGGGGCGCTGGGATTCGAACCGATGACCTCCTGCATGAAAGGCAAATGCCTTACCTCCATGCTATCTCTCCGGCCCCCATCCCTTTATATACTTTTTAAACAAATCTTGAAGCTCTTATTTTCAGGAATATCTTTTTCAAATCATGTTTTATGATCACTCTATCCAACTTTATTTTTTATGGGGTGAGGAAAGCTTAATCTTGGGCACCAAGAATCATTTATTTGTAGAACTAACTACTCTTGGTTCATCAAGAACTTTGTTTTTTTGTTGTTTTTTTTTTTTAATAATTTTTGCGACTAATGTGAATTACAAGTCTTTCACAGTTATATTTAAGGTACATAGTGACAAGTGAATTAGGCCATTCCCACCACCAGTGTTGTTCTCCCTCCACCCCTGTTCCCAGCATACATCCCATCCCTACCCACTCTACCTCCTGGAATCCTATTGTAACAGGTTCCCCTTTGTTGTAGATTGGGTATCTTGATTCTGCTGTTGTTTTGGGGTTTGGTAGTCAATTCTGATCATTTTTTATTTCCACTCAATGTTATGCTACTGGTTGCTCTTGGTACCATCCACTTTTCCCCCTTCAATTTATGAGGCAGAACAAGATGATTCAAGTTCTGTGGTTCAGTTGGAAAAAAATTTAAAAAGTTGGGAGGAGCCTGTCTAGAAGCTATAAATATCAATTTAAAAGTAGAAAGAAAAAAAAAGAACAAACAAACAAAAGAAAAAAAGCAACTACAAAAACCACAACAAAAAAACAGCAATAACAAGAAGAAAAAAAGGAAAAAGAAGGGGGGCTGGTGTGGCAAGATTTTGTGGGTTTTTTTTTCCATAGGCACAATAAGTATTGGGGAAATTAGAAAGGGAATTCCCTTGGTCTAAGAGACACAGGGTTTCTCCACCCATGAAGCATACTGTCATGGGAAGAAATGTAGGCTGCAGATATGCTCATTATTGGACCCCAAGATCTTTTATGGTGCCAGAAAATGTTCTGTTCATTTGTGATTATCACAATCAGTACTCTGTAATTAGAGATAAGAATTAACTATTCTTTTTATTTTAGAATTAACTATTCTTAAGCACATGCTTGCCCTTCTCTCTCTGTGATCAATTTAGTTGATCAAATAGCCATAGTTGCTCAAATCTACCTATTTGTTTCTTTTTCTTTTTAAATTTTTCTTTTTATTTATTTTAAACAATTTATTTAAGCACCACAGTTATATGCATGTTTGTAATTGAGTTTTAGTCATAGAATGAACACCCCCTTTACCAGTACAACTTTCCCACCACCATTGTTCCTATGTTCATAGCTATTTACAATAGCCAGAATCTGGAAACAAGCCAGTTGCCCAGCAACAGGTGAGTGACTAAAGAAACTATGGTACATTTATACATTGGAATACTATGAAGCTGTTAGGAAAAAAGAAGTTATGAAATTTGCTTATCTGTGGGTGGATTTGGATATTTTTATGTTGTGTGAAATAAGCAGAGGTAAAGATAAGCACAGAATAGTCTCACTCAAATGAGGGATTTAAGGGGAAAAAGACAGTATAGTAATAACATCTAGAGACAATAAAGATGAGGGCTGGAAAGACCAGCTCAGGATAAGTAGCTTATCACAAAGATTAGTAAGTGTAGTTGGAGATATAACTAGGGTAATAGCTACCATTACAATGATATAGAGAGAAATACAATGCCTGTCTCAAATCTACCTTTTCAATCCATACTGTAGAGAAATTGCATAGTGTTTGAGAATGTGTGTGGAGTATTTATGGTTCTTTCTAATTCTGTCTGAATTATCTTTTGAAGTTATTTTTAAGAAGTCCAAATCAATTATTTGCCATGAGAACTATATTTTCATCATACTTTAAAAAAGGAAGTTCTGCTTGAGGAGTAGAACTCAAGTTCTCAAGTTCTCTGCTTGAGAAAGTTCTGCTTGAGTATCAGTTCAGTGAAACAAGTCAGAGGGAGCAGGACACATATCTAATGAGTTCAGTCATGTCTACTGTAGAAAGATCTGAAACAAGGGAATAGACTGTCTAGACTGAGAAACGCTTGACCTTGGATTACAAATCAAGATTACTAATCAGGAGAGGGAGAGGTGGGAGTGAAAGGCCTTTGGAAGAAGGTAATGGGTGGTTGTGAGATATTTGTAACTTTATACAAATGCCATAAAAATTAATACGGTTATAAGCTTGCTACCTAAATTGCAAGGATGAAAAAGGGAAGTTATGATTCCTGGTTCATTGGTAGTGGGAGTGTGACATGGTGTTATTATTATGATAAAACAGTGTGGACAAAAATAAGAATGAAAATGCCATATGAATTCAGCCACCCCATCTGCGAACCCCAAGAATATGAAGCACTAATTTGAAAAAATATTTGCACCCCCGTGTTCATTCCCAAATTATTTACATTAGGCCAGAAATGGAAACAACACAAATGCTCAAAACCAGATGAGTCAATAAGAGAAAGGTTTTCTAATCACAGCTACATGGGTGAGCCTTGACAGGATGTGTTAAGTGACATAAGTCAGATGGAAAAGGATACATACTAGATGATTTCACTCAGATGGGTGATTAGGAGAAGAAAAATGGCAAGTAAGGGGGGTGGAGCAATAGCACAGAGGGGAGGGCACTTGCCTTGCGCACCGCCAACCTGGGTTCCCCTCAGCATCCATACCGCCAACCTGGATTCCCCTCAGCATCTCATATAGTCCCCAAGTATCATTCAGAGTAATTCCTGACTGTGTAGCCAGGAGAGACCACTGAGCATTGCTGGGTTTGACCCTACGAAATAAAAGGGCAAATGAGCTGGCTTGTGCTTTCCCACTTGAGCCCATCTACCTGGCCCTCAGATTAATTTTTGTTTGTTTTTGTTTGTTTTGTTTTCTGGCCACATCCAGTGGCGCTCAGGGGTTACTCCTGGCAATGTGCTCAGAAATTGCTCCTGGCTTTGGGGGGGACCATATGGGATGCCGGGGATTGAACCCAGGTACATTCTGGGTCAGCTGTGTGCAAGGCAAACCCCTTGCCACTGCAGTGTCGCTCCTGCCCCCAGATTAATTTTTTGAAAAGAATATTTATATTTCAATTTTGTTATGTGTTATAGTGCATTATATCTTTTCCTTATGATTTCTTTCTTTTTTTTTCTTTTCCTTTTTTCCCTTTTTTCTTTTTATTTAATTTTTTTGCCACACCTGGTGACGTTTAGAGACTACTCCCGGCTATGTGCTCAGAAATCACTCCTGGCTTGGGGGAACCATATGGGACCGCGGGGAATTGAACAGCAGTGGGACCTAGGGTAGCGCGCACAAGGCAAATGCTTCATGCCCTGCGCCACCGCTCCGGCCCCCTCCTTATGATTTCTAACCTCAGAGAAAACTTATTTTGAAAACCTTTATGTTCTGTTTTAATTTCATTTTCAATTACCGAGTCCATATGAATTTATTGAATGCCAACTTATCAGATACTTATCTAATATTGTGCATTAGATACTTGTTTTGTTTTGTTTTGGTTTTGGGGACACACAAGCAATGTTCAGGGCGTATTCCTGCTCAGGGATCACTACTGGCAGGGCTCAGGGGACCATGTGTAGGTTGTAATGAATTGCCTCATGTAAGGCAAATGTCTTAATCGCTTATCCTTTGGCGATTGTTCGAATACAACATGATCCTGACGAGTAGACTGATGTGTCTGTGAACAAGAGCCACTTTCTCCGAATCTTTTGTTGTGAAATGTGTCCCCTGCCACTACCAATCTATAAATAAGCTCTCCCAAACACCAGCAGTTCCTGCTGTAATGTCAGGAGGACCAATTACATGTGAAAACCTATGAAACCGTGGCTCCATTTGTGTCTCACTCTTTTATTTCCTCTGCACTGAAAAGTATTTTCCGCTATTTTCCAGTCTCTTTAAATAAATGTTTTGAGTTGAGAGACGTGCTCAGGCAGGCAGTGAGAATGGAAGTTCAAGACTGAACAACTGAACAAAGTCAACTTAGAATCCCCATGTGTGAATAGATTATACTTTAAGAAAGAAGTAACATTAGAGATAGACAGACTAGGAGTCCAAATAGTGCTGAGTGTCTAAAATTTATGATAGGCTTGGAAGAGAGGGCACTTGTAACTGTGTTTTCTAAGATTTGGATGATAAGAATAATACATTTAAACTCAACTGAAAAAATTTAATACAATATAGGAAGATGAGGGTGGCTGCTTATAATCTAAATCTTATTAAACTGAAGATGTGTTGGAAATGATGTTTACAGTACCTCTATGGATGCCAGATTAAACACATTTATTTCCTCCCAAGATGATTCCTTTGTTACCTTGCAAATGTGTTTCCTACTGTTTTAAGTTCTTATCTTATCTATGGCATTCCATAAAAAAATGACATTTGCAATAGAGTCAAAACTTACTCTCAGTAAAAATGGAATGCTAAGACCACAAAGATAGTATGGTGGACAGAGCCTTGTGTACAGCTAACCTGGGTTCAATCCCAGAGCCTCTCATGATCTCCTGATCCCTACCATGAGTGATCCCTGAACACAGTGCTGGGAGAAATCCCAGAGCACCACCAGCTATGGCCCCAGAACAAACCAAAAAAAAAAAAAAGAAAAAGAAAAAAAAGAAAAAAGAAAAATTCTGTGCTATCCAGACTGGAGTTCACAAAGGTTAGGGGTTATTGTGTAGCTCAGAGGGGACCCTGGAAGAAAGGAAGCGAGTGCTGTGGTCAAGGGCTTTTTGTTGGGATGTTGTGCACAAAAAGTTTTGCAAAACACAGTTCCTCAAATTAAAAAGGAAAAAAATGTTTTTAACTCCATTTTTTTTCTCTCATATAGGGGATGGTTGTATATAACACTAAATAGTTGCTTGTATATTGTTTTGAAACTTCAGTGAAAAACTTTAGTGAAAAAAATTTTTTAGAAAAACCAAATTTGATCATGTTGGCTTTTTCAAGTTGGCTTAATAAATCATCTTTAAGGTAATGTAGATCTCTTGGTTATCATTGATTGGGGCTAAGATTGAACTTGTGTGCAACTCAAATGCCTTACATCTTTCCTCTATCATTTTATATTCTAATGTCAATGTAAATTATTTTAATTTACATTGTAAAAAATAGAAAAACATATGTGGCACTTAAACAAACCAGAAAAGTAAACTTGATTGCTGTCTACTTTCTTCCCTGGCCTAGGATAGTGGTGGAGGATTCTGGGTAGTTGGGGTTGGTGCTATAACTTTTTTTTTTTTTGTAAAATAAAGTTTAACACTATTGTAATTGTGTTTCCTAAACCATTTTTTAAAAAAAGTCTACCCTTTGCCAAGAAAAGTGACCATTCTTTTGACTATGAAATTCTACAAAAGATTTTATAGTTTCAGTTCCATCTATACTCCATTTCCCTCAACTGGAAACAAAACCTCTTTAAGAGAAGCATCTTATTTTCAAGGGTTTTCCCAGCAGTGCTCAGGGGCTGCTTTAGCTGTTCCTCAAGTCTATGGTTGTGTATCTGATAGTTCAGTGCTCAGGGCCCCCTTCTGGAGACCACCGGGGGTACATTCAGTAGTACTTATGGAGCTATAAAGTGTTTGAAATAAAATTCTGGACTTCAGCCACACAAGACATATGCTCCAACTTCTGAACTATCTCTCCAATCCCTCAAGGAAAGCATCTCATTAAAAAATTTTAAGGTAGTTGGGGCCAGAGAGATTATAGAGGAGCAAGGCACTTACATGCATAAACTCTGATTCAAGTCCCTTCCCCCCAGGGTACCATGAGCACTGCTGGGAGTGACCTTTAAGCACAGGACTAGTAGTAACCCCCAAGCACAGCTGGATGGGACCCATTAATCAAACCCCAAATCAACAGAAGGTGAATATTGGGCCCAAGTAACACAGTAGGGAATAGGGTACTTGCCTTGCATGCTGCCTACCCTGATTTGGCCCTCAACACTAAATATGGATCCTCAAACATCACTAGAAGGGATCCCCAAGAACAGAACCCAGAGTAATCTTCAAACACTCCTGGATGTGGCCACACAAACAAAGCAAGAATATAAAGCTCCCATCATCGATTCAATAATTATTTAATGTGATTCTCATTTGAATTTCTGGTCTCTGAAATAATTCAATGAACAGGGATATTACACACGTTCTGTGTTGAAAGTAGATTGTGGGGAGGAGGCTCTTTATCTTGATAACATTAAGTGTTACTTCTTGCTATCAAAAATTATCTAGACAGTGGAAGTTTTCAAATTAGCTTAAGAAAACTACAAAAATATTAATCCAATGAATAAAAATGGAAATATAATATAAATAGAAATATATTCTATAGAACGTAAAAGTTGAAGTTTTGGGTTTTTTCTTCTCTTTTCTGAGAAGGAATGAGTTGAATTACCACTTCGAGAGGGAAAATGGTTCTTGATATTAAAGATGCCTTATTTCTACTCGAAACAAATCTCATCTTCCATAAAGGAAAATATTTAGTCAACTATATACAACTGGTTGCTTTAGTTTTGCATGCAAAGCTCGGCCTCTGCAAGGGATAATGGGCCTTTTTACTTATAGCAAGTGATGGTAACACAAACATTCACTTGCCCAAAGGTCTGTGGTCTGGATCTCCTGTTTGCCTGCCCTTTAGAACCTCTGTTTCTCCATACATCTCCAGTAGATCTATAGGACTTTTCTTTCTGGCCCACAGATGCTTCTTGGCAAGACAGCTTGGTCATAGAAACATGGTATCAGTTCAAGCAATTTAACACTTTGGCATCTGCTTAGAGAGAAGTAGCAGGTCATAAATCGGGAACATTACCAGGAAGGATGTGATCTCGAGGAAGGTCACTGAGGAGCTTTCTGGGTAACAAAAGGCCTCCTGTGTGCACGTGCGTATCATGCTGGAAATCACTGTCAGGAGCACAGACCCCTCCACACAATCGATAGACCATCTGTTTGTCCCCTACTGAGCATTATTGCATTGCCATTTAAAATGATTGTTAGCTCTGCAAAAAGTGAACTAGAGTGTTCACCCCAAACAGTATAATTTCAATTAACTTGCTTTACTTACCAGCTACTGATCCCTAACTCAGAGAAGAAATGGCAGGCTGGGAGAAGTTTCCTACCCCTGAGTAGCTTTTGGTTGGTTGGTCTGGTCATGTGATATAGACCATGTAGTAACTTGGACTTGGAAAAAATTTCTATTTAAATAACTGGCAAATGGGATTATAAATCTACAAAAATTTTATTAATAATAGTAATAAAGGAGGTCTCTTAGTGAACTGTAGAAGAAAAGGCTTCTATGCTGCAGAGTTGACTAATGCTTGTCTAGAATGAATATACTAGACTGTGCACAGATAAGTCATGTATTAAATAATAAGTGATTAAAACAATGTACTGTGGACCTCCATCTCGCTTGCCCATTTCTTTTAGTAGCTGTCTATTCCTTCATTCCAATTCCAAACATATTCCTTCTCCATTTTCATTCCTAAACCACCACTCCTAATGAATTCACCTTTAAATTTAAATCCTTGAATTTTCAAAAGCTAAATTCCTACATTTTGGTGAATTGTTTCTTTTGTTTCAAACACCAGGGAAAGTGTTCGACTATCTCTTCATCCATGGCGAAGCATTTCTATTGTTACTTTTTTTTTTTTTTTTTGGTTTTTGGGTCACACCCGACAGTGCTCAAGGGTTACTCCTGGGTCTATGCTTAGAAATCACCCCTGGCAGGCACGGGGGACCATATGGGATGCCAGGATTTGAACTACCGTCCTTCTGCCTGAAAGGCAGACACCTTACCTCCAGGCTATCTCTCCCTTTAATGTAGTCCATTTCTGCAGTCACTGGGGTCCTCAGGGACAACAGGACAGTTTGATTTCACTTCTATTTTCTATATAGAACCCTTAGGAGCTAAGAACCTTCCTCACCTGAGAAAGCCCAGAGAGCTACTTACACTATATATACCCTGGTTTCCCAGCCCCATCATGGTCCATTGTAAGAGTGTCTCATCTCAACCAATTACTTCAAAGACTTTTCAGAAGGGCAGCAGGTTTTCATGATCTGGAAAGGTTTGGCTTAGGACCCCCTTAAACCTTCCCAAGAGAATCCTGAGTGACACTAGCTTGGTCTCTGAATGCTGCCATGGTAGGAAATCTTGGGGACACAGACATATTGGCAGCACATGGATGCACTCAGCCATCAGAGCTGGAGGAGATAAGTCAGGGAGCAGTTTTTCTCCACGTTTTGGCATTCAGGGCTGGTATCTTGAAGCCCTCTTCCAGTGAGGAATAATGGGGGTGCATTTTCTTTGTTCCACAGAGCACGTCTGGAAAGCACCAAGTTCTCATTATAAAGCTCATCTACTTCTTTCCAGTCAATAAAACAGAAAACTTAGAAAATGTTGGGGCCGGAGAGATAGCACAGTGGCGTTTGCCTTGCAAGCAGCCGTCCCAGGACCAAAGGTGGTTGGTTCAAATCCCAGCGTCCCATATGGTCCCCCGTGCCTGCCAGGAGCTATTCCTGAGCAGATAGCCAGGAGTAAACCCTGAGCACCGCCGGGTGTGGCCCAAAAACCAAAAAAAAAAAAAAATGTACAAGGAATCTATTATGCTGAGTGAAATAAGTCACAGAGAGAGAGAGAAAGAGAGAGAGGGGGAGAGAGAGAGAGAGAGAGAGAGAGAGAGAGAGAGAGAGAGAGAGAGAAGAGAGGAGAGAGAAGAGAGGAGAGAAGAGAGGAGAGAGAGAGAGAAGAAAGGAGAGAGGAGAGAGAGAAGAGAGGAGAGAGAGAGAGAAGAGAGGAGAGAGGAGAGAGAGGAGAGAGGAGAGAGAGGGGAGAGAGGAGAGAGAGGGGAGAGAGGAGAGAGAGGGGAGAGAGAGAGAGAGAAAAAGATGCAGAATGGTCTCACTCATCTATGGGTTTTAAGTAAAATGAAAGATATTCTTGCAATAATAACTTTCAGACACAAAAGAGAAAAGAGCTGGAAGTTACAGCTCACCTCATGAAGCTCAGCACAAACAGGGATGAATTTAGTTAGAGAAATAACTACGTTTTGAACTATCCTAATAATGAGAATGTACGAGGGAAATAGAAAGCCTGTCTAGAGTACAGGCGGGGGTTGGGTGGGGAGGAGGGAGATTTGGGACATTGGTGATGGGAATGTTGCACTGGTGATGGGTGGTGTTCTTTACATGACTGAAACCCAAACACAATCATGTATGTAATAAAGTTGTTTAAATAAAAAAAATTAAAAAAAAAGAAAATGTCTCTCCCAGCTGCTGACAAATGTAAAACTGCATCTGATTCTTGGTGCATGCCAGAGAATCCTTCTGTATTCACAGCAATTTAATGACAGTATTTGAGGGACATGGAAATTGTAATTTATCACTTTGACATTCTGAGTAAGACCTTTGGATACCGATGCTCAAAATTTTCAATGTGTGGCAGCAGTATTGAAATTCAAAACCATTTCTCTAGCTGTCTTGCTACTTGAACAACAAATAATTAGATGGGGAGAAATAACATGAATGATGCTCTATAATGCTGTAAAATTTAGATATTAAAGTTGAATTGTGGGCTGGAGCTATAGCGCAATGGCAGGGCATTTACCTTGCATGCGGCCAACCTGGGATGGACCTAGGTTCAATTCCTGGCATCCCATATGTTCCCCCAAGCCTGCCAGGAATGATTTCTAAGTGCAGAAACAGGAATGACCCCTGAGCACAGCCAGGTATGGCCCCCAAACAAACAAACAAACAAACAAAAAGGGTCAAATGCAGGCCAATGTTTCAAGTGCATGGCTGGGTATTTAGCTAAATTGATTTGTTTCTTTTTCTTTCTTTTTTTAATTTTACTTTGCAGTCCTTTGCTAGCCACTGGTATTATTACTACTATTTACACAGACTTTAATTTTAATTAGAAACTTTAGTAATTTTCATTTAAATATGAGAAAAATAAACATTAAAATTTTTCACTTTTTTAACACTTCCATTGTGTTTGCCAGGTAAGCGTATTCTTGCAAAAATAAAATACAATAAAAATCTTCTTTCATAATGTTTTAATTTTGGATAAACTTCTTGACTTGTTTTTTTACTCACATTTTGAAGAGGTTTAGTTTTGAAGAGGTTTAGTTTTTCTTGAAAGGAAAATCTTAGAAGTAAGAAGTAAAATAAGTCCCATAAAATTTAAGTCCCATAAAATTAAAGCAAATATTAGTTAAACACAACATATTTGAATAAGTTGTTGAAATGAGTGTCTTAGAGCATAAAATGATTAATGACTTGTAGTGTTTTACTGATAACAATTATACCATATATCATACATATATACCATATACTATATGACATATAATATATGTGAATTATATGTCAAAAATATCTGAAGACATAAATGTATATATAACTATATATAACATTTTTAAGATAATATCTTTATTTAAGCACCTTGATTATAAACATTATTGTAGTTTCAGTAGATAGAGTTTCAGTCATATAAGGAACACCCTCCTTCACCAGTGCAACATTTCCATCACCAATACCCCCCTTATCATCCTCCCTGACTGCCTGTATTCAAGAGAGGCATTCTACTTCTCTTACTCATTAACATTGTTATGATAGTGGTTCATGTATTTATTTCTCTAACTACACTAACTTTGTGGTGAAGATTCATAATGTGAGCCAGTCCTTCTGGCCCTCATCTCTATTGTCTCTGGGCATTATTACAATAATGTCTTTTATTTTTCTTAAAAACCATAGATGAGTGAGACTATTCTGTGTCTATTTCTCTCCCTCTGACTTATTTCACTCAGCATAATAGATTCCATTTAAATCCTTGCATAGAAAATTTCTCTCCTGATGGCTACATAATATTTCATTGTGTATAAGTCCTCAGCTGCTGTTACTCTGTTGGAGAGGCTTTCCATTGAGGTTTTCATTTCATCTACCGAGTTTTTCAGTCCTGTTATTTATTTATTTATTTATTTATTTATTTATTTATTTTAGTTTTCTGATCTACCGAGTTTTTCAGTCCTGTTATAATTTTTTTGGAGTTTTCTGATTTCTATCTTTGTGGCCTGTTCAGCTTGATCTATGCTTTCTTTGAGTATTATGAACACCCCCATATTTATTCTCTAATTTCCTTATCTGAGTGGTTAACTAGGTGATTGGGACTTTTCAAGTTGTCAGAGCAGCCATCTTCAATCTCTATGCCTGGTGTTGGCCTGCATTATTTTCCCATTGTCATGCTTGTGATGTCTATTTTTCTATTTGTTCTGGTTGGGTTCTTTGGTTAGAAGATGTGCATGACTGCAAAGCAAAGTGTACCAGCCATTCTCCTTTAGCTACACCCTTTGTGGGCAGGACAATTCACCTCTGAATAAGAGCCCTCAGTGAATGATGGGCGGACAGGATCAATGTCCAGGCCACAGGAGAGAAGAGAAGAGATCCAGAATGTCTGCCTTGTTTCAGTTCACACAGCAGAATCAACTTTACTCTTGTGGTGGGACAGCTCACTTCTAAAGAAAAGCCCTCAGGGAAAGATGGGTGGAGAGGGTCAAAGTCCAGGCCACAAGAGAGAGGAGAAGGTGGTCCAGAATGTCTCTCTTTTTTTCCCGGTCACACAGCAGAAATCCAATTGATTTATTCTTATCTAATTCTAAGAATAGTCCTTTACCTTGTGTGGTTTTGAATTTTTTCCCCCCAAATATAGCCATTATTACTCATCAGTTGACATAAGAAATCTTACATTGAATTTTAGGGGAAGATTTGTAACTTAATCACTGACAATCCACCTTTTCAGTGATGAATGTCTGCAATCCACGTTTTCACACATGTTGCATAAAATGCTTTGCCAGAATACAGTATCTTAACACTGTGCCATGTAAATGCTTTGGTGAAGTTAACAGTCAAATTCCAAACCTAAGAACCTTATGTCAAGTAATAGGTGTAAAGAGGAATCACAGAATGGCCAAAAGAAGATTATAGCAACAAGAAAGGGAGCAGAAAAATACCTAAATTAGTTAACAGCAAATTTCTGATAGATGATTTTTAAAAATTAAAAACAAAGTTATATTTTAAAAAACTCATGGTACATGGACATGACTGTCCAAAGGGATTATCATCATGCATTTAATGATTTTCTTCTGATGGAGGTAAGTGTCTCTGCCAAGGAAATGTAATGGAAATGAGGAATATTAAATTCAAGAGTTTGTGAAACCTCAGTTCTTCTGGCAGGATCTGAATGAGGACTTGTTTGACTAGTCAGCCCTAAATATTATCTCTTATCTGACATGTGTATTAGGTTTGGATGGATTTCCTTTGTATTTTTATGCAACTATACTCAAAGAAAGAAAAAGCTCACTGCCCTTCATGAGAAGGATCTTTACATCTGTGGAAAGGTTTACAAAGCTGGGATGAACAACTTATACCATCATTTACTACTTTATTCATTCATCGTCTCAATTATTTAAGCACTTTAAACATGAAGCTGAATTTGATTAGACCTAGAAAAAAATAAAACCTTGCAAATGATAGTTCCTTTGATTGTGGCTATTTTCCAATTAAAGTTTCCAATGTTGTTTAAAAAAATAGTTTTGCTTGGAAATATAGGGAAAGAATAAGGAAGAGTTGTGGTGGACTTTAAAATAAGTTAGCCTTTTCATAATAAATGACACCATTTAGATTGTGGCACTAAGAAATAATGTGGAAACATGTTTACAAAGATTTAGTTTCTCAGATATTACTTTGTGGGACTTTATTAGTTTTAGAATTATCTTATCCTTAAACCAATGCTTAGTTTTTAGAGCTGACTTTTGGCTGTGTGTGTGTTTGCTTTAAGAGGAAGGATTAAGTTGGTTGTAATATTAAGCATTTTTAGTGTATCATGAAAGAATTGACAGCTTCATTTGAGACTAACAGTTTATTTTTGTTGGAGTACAAGAGTATCTCACCTGATGGTGCTCACAGTTAGGATTGCCAGAATTTGACGTAGGATTATCTGGCTGCAAAGCAGCCTCATCCCCTGGACTACCTCACCAGCCCACATTTGTCATTTTCAAAAATTGTTAAATTCATCTCATGAATTATTAATTCATCTGTTAATTACTTTTCCAATTTATTATCCAAGCTAAACATGTACTTGGAAATTACTTGCATGTAAGATTGCTTATTTTGTGAAGTCAGGGAAGTAAATTGGCCCAAAGTTTAGTATAATTTCCCCTAGGGCAGCTTTAAAAAATGACTGTCATTTAACATTAATTTATAGAGGTTCTTAGAGTCACATTTTTTTTCTTAACCTCCAACCTCCAATGCTCTGAACCTTCATTGAGCTTTAGCTGTCTTTATTTGGTCAAGTTATCTAGTTTTTCATGCCAGGGATCAAACCCAGGGCCTCATCTGTATGAGGCATAAACACTTACAGAGTTATATCTCTGGCCCTGAACGTACCTGTTCTAGTGATGAGTAGTTTGAGTTGCTTAGGTCATAGACTTCGGTCAGACTCACACTCACTGTCCTAATGCCAAATCACACGCTTTAAGAAGCCTTGAGAATTAATAAAAATCCTATGATTTTGGAGACTCTGGGATAGTCTTATTAACATTTTTGTATACCTATGCATGTAATCAGATTGATACTTTTAGGGACAGGTTTGGGCCATACTCAGCGATGCTTGGTGAATACTCCTGGTCTGTGCCCAGGATCACTCCCAATATTACTCACAAAACTATTTAGTAAAAGGGACTGAACCAGGGCCAATTGCATCAAGTATGTATAGTCCAATCCCTCATATTGGTACTTTGATTTCTAATCAACACTAAGGGGAATAACCTTCACAGTTGTGAAAAATTCATCATTTGGCCTAAGAGCCTCCAAGGTCATCTTTAAAAGTGGGTGGGTGAAGGAAGTGAATTCTTAGGGTGAGGATTGCAAAGGAAGTGCAATTTTTTATTGTTAAAAATTTTTTCCTCTGTTTATGTATGTGTATGTTTATGTATGGTATGGTATGTGTGCGCATTAACTTGTGGTGGTATGTGTCAATCTCAGAGATCATTCTGGATCAGTGTTAGTGACTATGTCATATTGTCACTTCTTCTGAGCCACAAATAGCCTTTTGTATTGCTGTCAAGGTTATAAATCTTCAGGAATCCCAAGCCAGAGTTTCTGCTAGTCACCTGAAGGTTACACATTACTTTTTTACCTTCTGCTGTCATGCATGGCCCTGACCAGCATGCCATATGTTTTTAGAGTCTGCCAGGCTTTCAGCATTGGAATCACTTCTCATATGAAGTAGACAGTACAAGCTCACAGGTCAGTTGGTTCTGCAAAACTTGTTTCTGTCTGTTCTCACATGTTCTCACAGATTCTCACAGAATCTAAAATAAGTCGTGATGAGTCCTTGGCCTATTTTAGATGGAAACCGAATCCCTCTGAGTTCTAGCCTGAAGGACAATGATATTGTATAGGTCTTTGTTTGCCCCATTACCCATTGAGTTGTTACTCAGACATATGAGCCCCTACTAGGGAGCAGAAAGGAAATAATCACCTTGGAAGTTCTTCGCCTGACTTATAAAAGATCTAAAACGTATTTTGTTCTTGCTTACACTACTTGAACACTGTTGCAGGAAATATTAGCAGGTCAGGACAACCAGTTTGCATTGGTTTAATTTTTTTATGCAACAATCGAGAGCAGGGGTCTCAAACTCACAGCCCGCGGGCCGTTTGCGGCCCTTCGTACAACCTTTTGTGGCCTGCGGCCGGCCTTCAAATATCGCAGTATTCGCGATTATTCGCTTACCGAATAATCGCAATAAAAATCGCATTAGTAAGAAAAAAAATCGCATTAAACATTTGCATACCCCGAGCAGTTCCGTTTGGGGTATGCGAATGTTTATAGTGATTTTTTTCCTTACTAATGCGATTTTTTATTGCGAATATTCGGTAAGCGAAATCCCTTATGCGACCCTGCCTCACCCCGACTTTGCCTCCTGTGGCCCCCAGGTAAACTGAATTTAAGGAGACCCCTGATCTAGAGCATATCAAAAGAAATGCCAGTTGCTGAGAATTCTTCAGTTGTTGAGGATTCTTACGACAGAGAGTACAATGAGAGAGCACTGTTGACGATTTCCTGCATGAAATGGGTTTGCATTGCCACTTCAACAATGGGATTTGGAGAAGAAAGACAAAAGAGAGGGTATTCGGGACTGAAAACATGGAGGTCACAAAAGAAGACTTTTTCAAGGAGTTTAACTGTAGATGGTGGGTTGGGAGGAAATAGAAGGAAATTAAAGAGATTAAAGTTGTAGAAAAGATTAGAGAGACCTTAAATATCAATCTATGAACTTGACTTTTTCCAGAAGCACACATATAAAAAATACTTCCATCAACTTACTGCTCAACTACTTGTATGATTCTTTGTTCTTTAAGTGGTCCTGCCAGATTTGTGTTTTGTCTTTTACATTGGATTTTATTAATGTACACTTAAGAATATAAATTTTGCTGAACAGAGAAATTTCCTTGGACCATTTAAAATTTTCCTTTGTCGGATCCAGGCTGTGAGCATTAGTAGTCTTTGATTTTGTTCATGTCCGTTCTTTCTTTGACGATGTCAGTCACCAGTCTGAGTCCAAAATACAGTTTTCTTTATTGTTACATCAGATTATTTCACTCTCAACACTTCTTAATGGTGTTAATTCAGAAAATAAACTTTCAAGTAGAATTTAAAATGGATATGTTCTTCTTGGCATTAAGACCAAGAAATAAGAACATGAAACCTAAGTACTAAAAAAGGTTTTGTTTTGACTTTTGAATAGCACTTATAAGTATATTATTTTTAATAAGATATTTAGACATGAAACAGTTACATTTCAGCACTTAGAAGCAGTTTGTTTAGTTCTGGTGGCTTTAAGTATTAGAAATGTATATTTTAAATTAAATTTTTAAAACTTTTTTAGGCTCTCATAACAGCATCTTATATTTTTTGATAAAGACAATTGAAATGGTTGATGATAGATATCTTCCTTTGTGTTTAATTAAGTTGAAAAACCCTTACAAAAAGAAAAAACATCTTATAAGATAGAATTGAGAAGAAAATAAAGAAAATCTGTTAACAAGGAAATGTAAAAAATAAAGTATCAGATTAACCTTCATGAGACAAAAATTATCAAAAGTTTTTTATAAAAGGAATTATGAAAAAGTATCAGCTCTCTGCTTGTTTTTTAATAGCCATATGTGCCAAGTTGAACTTAAATGCTATTTAGAGGAAAAAAAAAGCAATTTTCTCAAAAATAGCTTTTTTCTAAAATAGGAATGTAGAATAAATGTTGTAAGTATAAGCTTTGTGCAGAATACATGCATAATACTTCTGTCACTTTAACAGAATCTTTGAAGATTTACCTTTCAGCAATTATGGGTCTAAAAGATATGTAAATGAGTCTGAAGGAGATGGATCTATCCTAATGATTCTAGGAGATTATGGTCGCATTATTTATAAGCATCCAAAAGAAAACAGAGAAAATCTTTGTATTTTTCATAAAGACACAAAATAAATTTAAAAAATAACCAGTAAACACTGTCCCTATGAAATGCCTTCCAGGCATTTTAGAAATCTCGACTTTGTAGAAGGGAAGAAAAGTGAATATTTATTAGTGGTGTTTCTATATACCAGCCTCCTTATAATCTAAAAGGTTGAATAAGGCCAATAAATGGAATCTTTGCCTACTCTTAACTTAAAGCCTAGACTATTCCTGGTTCTTTACAAATATTCTAAGTTGTAAAATAACAGTTTATTCTCCTTTATAAATATTATTTAGGTCTTAAGAGATCAGGGTGAGTGAAACATGGTTCCTCCTGTTTGCTCACTGTGGGCAGAATGTGGGGCAAGCAAGCAAACAGATCAACTACTTCTTTACACCATCGCTGTTATGATAAACTTCACTAAGGAGCATCTAAAAAGAATAATTGTTTCAACTAGAGAACACAAATATCCACAAAAATCTATTGACCCCATCCATAGATATCAAGCATCTATTTCTTAAATATAGCTACTCTTGTTTTTACAGTAAGATGAATGTCCTTATCATCAAAGCCATTTAAATAAAAGACAGCTGGAGTCTGGTCCTGGATCTTTCTCCAATGTTTAAATGAGGATAAATTAATATATCTGGAACTAATTGCTAGTCTTTAGTATGGGAATAAGACTCTTGATCTGATCTAATTTGTGGGAAAAGTTGATAGGAGTTCTTGTAAAAATTAAAATGCCTTAAAATGTACCTTAATGTTTTCTCATCATTAGATTCCTTGTTTGTACTGTTTCTAGTGGATGGTGGAGACTGAGTTGTCATACATATTTGGCTGCTGTGGATCATGAATATGAAACATAGAGCAGTTCCTAGAGCATTGTGAACAATAAAGATGAACTATTGCAAAATGTATTCAAAGAAGTGGAGCTTTTGTGAAGAGGCAAAATTATTTTTTGTTTATGTCTTTCATCTTGATCTTCCCCACAGAATCAATGCAACTTTTCCTTACATTTGCAGTTTGAAAGCTCTACTGTTAGATCATTAAAATCAGAAGTATTACCATAAGCCATTAACAGACTGGTATTATGAAATGCTAGAAAGTTTAAAGAATATATGATTCCATTTGGGGAATTTAAAATGGGATATTTCTTGAAATGAACGTGTGGTTAAGATCTCAGATTTACTGATTTGAATCTTGGATCTGTTTTTCTTGCCTTTGGTATCAGAACCTTAATTTGTGCTTTCATACCTCGCACTCATTGCAGAGCCATAGTTACTTTAACTCTTAACAAATTTAATTCATTTTATTATCTAATAATATAACATATTAGAAATATAATAATAATATTAGAAATGTGAACAAAGCTGAAAAAAAAGAAAACATTTTATTGCCTTTTTATTGCAGTTAACTCTTATTGGAACCTCCAACAAAAATTTAGAACTAGATATAGTAAAGGAAATATTTTCTATTTTTATCCTTATTTATTTTGTTGCCATGATTTTCAATATTGATAGTTTCAATAATGATAGTTTTGTGCATACATCATTCTAGAACCATGCCTACCAAAAGATCATCCAATTCTAGAGGAAAATTTTTTAACCATACATATCTGTGATATAATTTTGATAAAGAATGACAAGATCCCAGAGATAATAGAGTGAAGACCCGGAAGGAATGGCTCACAATATGAAGCTCACCACAAAGAGTGGTGAATGCTGTTAGGGAAATAACTACACTAATAGCTAGCATGACAATGTTAATGAATGAGAGAAGTAGAATGCCTGTGCAAATACAGACAGGGGTGGGGGAGGAAAGAGTTAGGAGAGAGGAGGGCATCGGTGGTGGTAATGTTGCACTGGTGAAGGGGGGTGTTCTGTTTATGACTTAAACCCAACTATAACATGCTTATAATCATGGTGCTTAAATAAATATTTTATAAAAAAAGAATGATAAGATTATAAAAACCTATGAAATAAAGCCATGACAGTACCTCTGACTTTGATAATGATATATTTAATCAAATATTTTAACACCCTAATTTCATAATTAGCATAATATCCATCATCACCCCAAAGGTCCTTGCATAAGTATTTTTATGAGTTAGATAAAAGGTTTTCTTTTAAATATATCTTTTCTAATTTAAGAATCATCTTCTCTTGGTATTTGCTGAAGAGTATTTTAGTAAAGAGCATGCAGGATACTTTATAAGTTGCTCATTGGAAATTAAATTGATCTGAGATAATTCCTGACTTATTGATCAAACATTCTTTTTTTTTTTTTTGGACCACACCCGTTTGATGCTCAGGGGTTACTCCTGGCTATGCGCTCAGAAATCGCTCCTGGCTTGGGGGGGACCATATGGGACACTGGGGGATTGAACCACGGTCCGTCCTACGCTAGCGCTTGCAAGGCAGACACCTTACCTCTAGCACCACCTTCCCGGCCCCAAACATTCTTTTTTTAAAATTTCTTTGTGTTTATTTGATTTCTATTCAAGAGAATTATTTTATATATAGTCAATATAGGCACAGTTAATTTTTTAATGATCATTTTCTAATGATGGTGTGCCATGTGATTTTTTAAATATATTTTTTATTTAAGTAACATGATCATATTTGGGTTACAGTTATAACCAGAACACCCCCCTTCACCAGTGTAACATTACCCCCTCCCCCTTCCCATCCCCTGCCTGTATTCGAAACAGGCATTTTACTACAGTTATTTGTTTTTAAGTTCAGTAAGTTGTATTTTTTTTCTTAAAGGATAAGAGTAAAAAAATATAGTAAAGGTGTGATAGTGGCAATCGCCATTGTTTGCATAGGTCCAGAAAAATGGGGAAATGGAGAAAAACTCCTTGACCTGTTTACAAAAAGGCCTCACCTTGAAGTAGTTGCCAAAAAGTGAAATAGCTGGGTCATATGGAAGCTCAACTCTTCAGTTTTGAAAAGTGAAGTATTTTGTTTATAATAGTCTCTCTCTTTGAGTATATATGTAGAGAATATATGTACTGAGTAGATATGCAGAAGTCTGTATGTATGTAGAGCCTCACATAACTCTCCAGAGCCCCTGCAAGTTTCCGCTTCATTAGACCCTCAAAAGTAGCATAGAAATAAACAATTAATATTGATACAGTTGTATCAACTGAAGTCCAGGTTTAAATAACATTCCTTCTCTTTTTTAAAAAAATAACTTTTCCTATTTAGAATCCCATGCCTGACACCATTTCACATTTGATCATCTTATCTCCCTGAACTTTTTGGTTGTGGCAATTTCTTAGACTTTCCCTATTATTTTTAAAACCTTGACTATTGGGGCCGGAGTGGTGGCACAGGCAGTAGGGCATTTGCCTTGTATGTGCTAACCTAGAATGGACCATGGTTCCATCCCCTAGCGTCCCATATGGTCTCCCAAGCCAGAAGTGATTTCTGAGCACATAGCCAGGAGTAACCCCTGAGTGTCACCGGGTGTGGCCCAAACACCCCCCCCAAAAAACCCAAACAACCTTGACTATTTTTGGAAGGCTCAGCTGATGCTCCGTAGAGTTCTTATTTTTTTTTATTTTTATTTTGATCATATTGGCTTACATATCTTTCACAGTAGTATTTTAAGTACATATTAACATTGAATCAGGGGAATACTCATCATTAAATTTGTCCTCCCCCCATCCCCGTTCCCTTCCTGCAACCATATCCCCCCTCCTCACCCCCTCGGCTGCTAGAGTAGGTGGTCCCCTCTTTGTCTAGCTTACTATTAGTGATCATATATCTGTTTGGTCCTGGTATCCTCCCTTGTTTCCTCCTCTATTTGAGAGGTGGAGCTCGATAATTTGAGTTATGTGGTTTTGTTTGAAGGAAAGAAAAGCAATAGAATGGAGTAAAAAATAAGAAAAAAATTAAAAAATAAAATAAATCAAATAAACTGAACATGGCGAAGTCCTAGAGGCTTTCAACCTCAGTTTGAGTGAGGATATGAAAAAGATAATTGAAACACCACATCAATACAGAAAGAAATATCAAATTAAACATCCAGTGAGGACTACAGCAATAAAGACAAGCACCACTTAATAGTCTCAGTTCTGAAATCAAACCATGCCAGAGTACAAAAAGAGAGAGGCAGATAAATAAAATAAAATAAAATAAAATAAAATAAAATAAAATTTGGTCTGTGATCTGTTCAACAAAACAAGATCTCCAATTCCAGAGGTCTGACTGAGACAATCGCAACTGAATGGGTCTTTCGGAAACATAACAGAAGACTATCCCAGGCTCCATCCTAGGAGCCAACTACAGAAGATGGATTAAAATGACACCGAAGAAGCAGAACTGCTAGAACCACAAAGAAAGACTTCATCATAAGCTCCATTCCTTGAGCTGTACAGACACCAAGATCTCTAGATACAGAGATCTGATTTTACCATCCATGATGAAGCAGAACTCTTCTATACACCAAAAAAAGCACCAAGGGGGAGAGTAAATGATCATGCAAGGAGTCTATATTAATCCCATGACAATATACTTTAGGAATGGAGAAACCCTGTATCTCCTATGCCAAGGGAATTTCCTCTATAATATCCCCAATAGTTACTGTGCCTATGCAGGGAGAAAAAGAAAAAAAGCACAAAATAATTATTTTTCCACATATAAATTTATTTATTGATTGATTTTTATTGATGTCTTTATTTTGGTGTAGATATTGAAGTTGATGTCTCCAATTTTATTTTATTTTATTTTATTTTATTTTATTTTATTTTATTTTATTTTATCTTTCTCTTTTTGTACTCCGGCATGGTTTGATTTCAGAACCGAGTTCTTATTTTTAATCGGGATTTTTTTCTGATATTTTTCATAACTAGGCTGATACTGTGGATTTGGAGGAAGAAGACCACAATAGGTGAAGTAACTTCAAGCAGGGACATTTCCAAAAAGAATTAATGAGAATTTTATTTGACTAGCCATGTGTAGGTGATAACTAATTGCTAGCAGTTCAGACATAATACCAATGGTCAAGCATAGAGCAACCCATCACTTTGACTGTTATTTTAGAAGCATTAAGAGCTTTACTTATTACAGTGACAGAATCAAAAGTGCTGATTAATGTCAGCCCATACAACATTTCCATTTAGTTTGGAATATATTAAACTGTTAATTGGGTTCAAGTCCTTTTATAAAGATCTCCATTTTGAAAGCAAATACTTCAGAGCAAGAAAGCTTGAGATTATCTGTTATCTTCTCATGTGATACCTGATTTTTCTCACCCTTCTTCCAAATTTATCATCATTATTAGACAAATTGGCTTCTATTCTTTCAGTTTTATGGACATTGAAAGTCAAACATACAACACATGTTTTGATTTACCCAGTAGGATTCCTTTTTTGCTTTGGGTACCAGAATGTTTTTTAGCTGAACATTCAGCATCCTTTGGCTAGTATGTTAATTATGCATTATTCATCGTGAAAGGTTCAAATTTGTTATGCTGCAACTGTTCAGCCCTTGACAAATGACTCTGATAGGTCACACCCGTTTTTTTGAGTAAATAAAGAACAGCAGGAACTGAATTTCTTCTTTAAAAAATGTGTAGTATTGGGAGCTTTCTTGGCAAGTTACCTTTTTACGTTAAGTCTAGAAAACTCATGTGCTTTCCAAGAGGACTAATAATATATCTCAGGGGAGGGTCCTCTTGAGGCATCCATATAGCTTCCACTCCCAGTCTTTCTTTGGCTCGCTCAACTCTGCATTTATTAAAGTTTACAGTTATCTTATAAAATGCACAGGCCGTGTTTCTAGGTTAAATACTACTAAAATTGCTATCATTTACTTTCTTCATAAATACCAATTGAGCATTTTTGAGTGCTAGGTATTGGTGCCAGCAATGCACAGATGAACACAGTCCCTTGGCACTAGTGTAAAGTCAATTGAGCATGTAGGTTTTACTGAAATGCTGACTCTCAAGGAATACACAGGGTGAAAAGACTGGAAAAGTGGAAGATATTGCAAAGGATGCTGAATGCTGGCTAAAGTTTTCATATTCTTTTCATGATCTTATGTGCCATGGATCTCTGTTCTGAGAATGTTTAATGGAATCTTAGTTTTAGAAAAAAATATGTTTCTTGTATAGGGTGGAGGAAGGATTGGAAGTAGAAGTTCACTTGAACTTTTGCAGTTATCTAGGTGGGTGGAAGTAAAGATCTAAATTAAATTAAAGTAAGTAGAATCTGAATGAGTACTTGATAATTTACAAAATAAAACAGAGAGGAAGAGCATAGTCAGTTGATGAGATGGAATATTATGAGCTAGTGAGTATAGTCTGACAAATAACAGAAATAAGTTCTAAGAGAGACATCTGAGGGTAAGGTAAGTTCTGCTTGAGAAAGTTAATTTGACAAGTCAGCAGGTCCATGGGAAAGGAAGAGATTCAAACATGCAGGCTTGCACCTTGACTGAAACTAAGGATGGGCACTTTAAATGCAATATCTGTTCTAAGATTGGAAGGAATTATGATGGGCCACAAACATAATGGAATATGGGTTTGGATATTGGACATAAAAATCTGGTATGTGCAGAGGCCCAACTTTGACAACAGAGACTGAGCAGAACCTTTGGAACCATAATATCCTAGGGACTGAGCAAAAACAGGGAGCACAAGATACAGAAGACTGAACACAGCAACAAAAAGATGGAACAGAACCACTAGAACCGTAAAGACTTTATCCTAGACCTTGTCCTATGACCTGTGCAATTACCAAGATTACTAGCTACAGTGGCCTGATTTTCTCATCCACAGCTGGCACCACAAACAAACAAACAAACAAACAAACAAAACAAAAAAAACCTTGGGATATGGTATTGAGTATATATGGAGCCAGTGGTTGTTCCCATGAAAGTATGCTTCAAGAGGGGAGAAACCCTGAATCTCTTAGGCCACGGGAATTCCCTTTATTCCCCAGTACTTACTGTGCCTATGCAAAAATAAAGTGGGGTAACACCAAACCCTGCCACTCCAGCACTCCTCCTTTTTCTTGTTTTGTTTTGTCTGTTTTTAATATTATTTTCCTTCTCTTTTTTTTCCCCTTTTTTCTTTCTTTTTCACTCGTGTGAATATTATTTGGTGATTTTTTTTTTGCTGGGTGCACTTTTTTTTTCCTCTTTTTTTTTTTGGTAGTTGCTACCAATTTTTTCTTCTCTTCCTTATCCCTTTTATCTCCAACAGAATCACATAGTTTGAATCATTCAGCCTCATAAATTGAGGGGGGGAAATGATTATACCAGGACCAGTCATATGAACATGTAGTGAAAAATGATCAGACTTGAACACCAAACCCAAAGTCAATGACAACAGAATAGATACCCAATCTACAACAAGCTGTAAAGTGGAGACCAGTCACACTAGTGTTCTGGAGGGTAAAGGAGGAAGATATGGGATACATGCTGGGAACTGGGGTGGAGGGAGGACAATACTGGTGATGGCAATGCCCTTTATTCATTGTCAGTATGTACCATAAATAGCTCTGTGAAAGACTTGTAATATACTTGATCACAATAAAAATTTATTAAAAAAAATCTGATATGTGGACCAAAGTGATAGCCCAGTGGGTAGGGCATTTGCTTTGCACAGAACTGGCCTGTGTTCAATCCCTGACATCCCACATGGTTCCCTGAGAACTGCTAAAAATAACCTCGAAATGTAGAGCCAGGAGTAATCCCTGAGCACTGCCAGGTGTGCCCCCCAAAAAGAATAGAAAAAACATACAAAAAGCCTGGTATGTGGTTCTTGGTAGAGTGATGCTTGTGTAATAACATACCAGAATAAATTTGCAGGGAATTCAGTTGAATGCAAAAAGTAGTGTGGACTCTCCTGTAGCTCTGGAGATAGGAAGGATGTGATGAAATATACATGCTTAAACCACCTGGATCACCAGAAATGCTTTTTATCTTGCGAATTTGCAGTGGAAAACGTATTTCTATCTTAGATTGCTGATGTTTTAAAAAGAGCAAATTGTAATCAATTTTCTCCATGTGGTTGGGGTTTGGAACTTAAACTTTGCAAGCAATTATTATAATTAATAATTATATTTATGAAACAATATTATGGACTTTTAATGGAAATATTACTATAATGTATTCATTTTTAATTTATTCTAATTTCTTTCATTACCTAATGTTAACTAATAAAATACCTTCCAAATTATAGAATCAAAGATGCATAGGGTTTGTCCTTTACACATCAAGACCCAGAGACAAGAAAAGGAAACTAAGTTAATGAAAAATCTAATGTAGCCACACAGTTCTTCTTAGTGACTGGGTCATCAGGAAAAAGCTTAGGAAATTTTGTTAACATTGAAGAGGGGTTAGGAAATAGAAGAAGGTAAGTTGTTCTTAAAATAGGCACTTTCTGAAGAACAGAAACAAACCATCCATCCCAGAATGGGTAGAAAAGCTCACTAAGGGTGAGAGCAGTTGATGAACAGGCACATGATAGAAGTGCTCGACTTCAATTACTATTGGGACAGTGCAACTCACAGTATAATGAGATGCTCTCTGAAACAATGTTTGGGGGACAACAGAGGTAGTAGACTGCAGAAGTTAAGGCATGTGTCTTCCATGTGGCCAATCCCAATTTGATACCAGCACTGCAAAATTCCCCCAAGAATCTCCAAGTGCAGCCTGTAGTCCCCAACACTGCTGGGTCTGGCCTGAGCTCCCCTCCCCACCCCCAGCATCCCAAGGTAGATCGGACAATCCCTGTCTCCATAGGGCCCAAGCATTACTGCATCCTTGGGCCCTCATGATGAACTGTGAAACCTGCTTGCTAAACATCAACAAGAAATGCCCCCAGGCCTCCTGAGCACCACTTGTGAAACACTCCCCTCCCAAATAAAGAAAATAATGTTTATTATAAAGGTCAGACAGAAGTGTTGATGAGGGTTTGGAGGAAAAGGAATTCTCAAAATATGCTAATGGGAATCTAAGTTGGTCCAGCTCTTATAAAAATAGTATAGAGATTTCTCAAAATATTAAAAATACATCTACTGTGTTTGAAGATATAATATAGTGGGTAGGGTCCATGTGACTGACCCAGATCCGATCCTTGGCAACCCTTATTGTCCCCAAGCACCACTAGGAGCAATTTCTAAATGCAGAACCAGGAGTAATCCCTGAGCATCATCAGGTCTGACACACTCCCCAAACAAATAAAATCTAGATCTACTGTATAATTAGCGTTTCCACTCTGAAATATTTACCTGGAGTATAAATGTATCAATGGGCTGCAGAGATAGGGTTTAAGGCAGATGCCTTGCTTGTAGCCAATCAGGTTAACTCCTTGGCATCATATATTTCCTGAGCATCCTTGCATAGAGCCCTGAAGGTCTTAAAACACCTGGGGTGGTTTAGGTGATCCTTTGCTCCATTGAGTGCAAGAAGTAGAATCTGACCATATCCTGGGGCCCTTACACTGAACTAGTCATTTGGCCATTTGGCCAAAAATTTCCTGGAGAAATTCCAGGGTGAGAGGGTGTGGGAGATTAAACACACACACACACACACACACACACACACACACGCATGTCTGTACTTTCAGGTTCATTGCAAGTCTGTTTCTAATAGCCATGATCTGAAAACAACCCAAATGCTGACTGATTGCTGAGTGAATAAAGAAATTAGATACAGAATGAAATTCTATTCAGCCACAGAAGAAGACAAAATTTCCTCTTTTGAGTGAATGGAACTGGAGGGTGTGGTGTTAAATGAAGGAAGACAAACCTAAAAAAAAAAAAAGATAAAAAACGATGACCTTGCTCATTCATGGAATTGGAAGAGGAAGTCAAGTGGAAACAAATCCTTAGATTCAAACCACAAACCTGAAATCACAAAGGATAACAGAGTTGACTGAAACAGGGAAGGCCACCAGTGGATTGTGGGGCTTTGGTGATGGGTGTTGCATGGTAGCGTTGTACTCCTGACACATATTCGATCATGTAAGCTGTTGCCCCAATGTAATAAATAAATAGATGAGGCCAGTTATTCTGATGATCTAGAAAAAAATAAGCAACCCTAATTGAGTTATTTTCTTTCTATTGAATTTAAAAGAAAAAATAATATAGAGAAAAGATAGGAAGTAGATCAAAATGAAAAACTTAGAAGACTCGAAAGTTATTGTATTTGCCTCTTTTTTCATACCTCATA
Organism: Suncus etruscus; assembly: GCF_024139225.1. Classification (NCBI taxonomy): domain Eukaryota; kingdom Metazoa; phylum Chordata; class Mammalia; order Eulipotyphla; family Soricidae; genus Suncus; species Suncus etruscus. The sequence goes on along the minus strand of NC_064861.1, from coordinate 6,508,464 downwards.
GAAGATTGTTGTAGAAATCGAGTCTATTCTTGACATTGTAACATTTTGTTCATACTAAACTTGGTCATATAAATTGTTATACTTAACTTTAGAAGTCATATTATAATTTGGAAAACTTATTTTTCACAGTACATGGTTTTTCACAGCATATATTCTTAATTTTAGAAGCAGCTACTAAATAAAGTAATTTATATCAGTAAATCAAGCAGAAGACTATTATTAATAAAAATGTCTTAGACTAGACTTTTTAGGAAAATACTTGGACTTATTTCTCAAAAGTCCTGGGATACATGAATGCCTCTTTGTTTGGAAGCCATATTTAATTTTCATTACAATATCAGATTTTTAAAACTGCATGTTTCCTTTAGAAAGTTTTATATATTAGACTTATTCCGTATACTAAAGATTTTATATATTTCACTCTAATCATGTTGAACTGGTCACTCATTTCTATTTCATGAGAAAATTATTAGAGAAAGATTTCTTATTTTGTTGAAAATATTGATCCTGAGAACATGTGACAGTTAGATCAGCATGAGTTCATTGCTAATGCTTACTAAATATTGCAACAGTAAACTAGAAAAACAAATGGAATTAATTTTCTCTATTTCAAATTCAAATATAACTATTCAGATGTTTGTATATTTTTGCCTTCTTTTCTGCTATGATAATACAAAGCATATTTATTTGCCTAACAGAAAGAATGCTAGGGATTGGTAGATTATAAAATCTAAGCCACTATGGTAGAGTAGAATACAATGACTTTGTGTATTTTTCCCATCACACATTCAACATTAATTAATTCATATGTATGAGACAGAAGAGATGCACAATAAATTCATTAATATGGTATCTTAGGGGAAATCTGGAATGTCCATGAAATGTTGAATTTTCCCAGATGACTCCCTTTGTCAATTGTGTGACTTTGGGCAAGTGACTAAGCTGTTTGAACATTTTCCTTACCTGTTAATGTAGATGCTAATCTTTTGGTCAGAACGTCATTGTGGCTCAATTGAGATCAATATACTTTTAGAAGAATAAACAGCATGGAATAAGTTTGTGGCAATTTTAAAAGTCTTTTGCAGTAATTAAAGAAGTGAAGTAGGACAATTGTTGAAGAGAAGTGAAATGAATATTTTTAGGAAAGAGTCAAACTTGAGATATAAAATCTAATAGTGGTATGGTTGAGAAAGAATTGTATGAAATTGGAGGCAGTGACTGGGGCATTGACAGGAAATAAAACATTAGGAAACCATTAAAACTATGTCACAACTTTTAATGCACACAGTTACAAAAGACTGGCTTCTCATTGCTGCCTTGAAGGTAAATTTAACAAATAACATTTAAAAATTAATCCTGAGAACAGGAAGGTGTTTTAAAAGCCTTTTGCAGTGGGTCACATCATGCAAATGTACAAGTGAATTACAGTATCTTAGAAGTGATTTATCTCTAGCATCTTGTATATCAACTTAAAGTTTCTACCTCCTATGAGTTTAGCTCTCTTAGATAATAAACCACAGTACTTATTTTTAATCTATTAAAATCTATAAAGAAACACTCTAATAGTAATAGTTAACACTCTGAACCCAAACCACCTGAGTGCAATTCCAACTTTAGTACCTCCTACTGGGTAGTTGAGAAATTTCTTTGCTTCTCTATGGTTCTGTTTTCTTCCCTGGAAAATAGAACTAACAGTTGTACCTATTAGGGGAAGTTGACCAATGATCAAATGAGTCCATATAATGGAGCAGGATTGGCAATGGATTGTGCAGTTTCTGTGTTGGTTATGAATGTGGTGGTGTGGTGAGGACAGATATGTAAACAGAAGCTGGTGTGGCCTGGTTTTCTTGAGAACAGCTTTCACGTGCTCTAAGTGTCAACAGCTCTGTAGACTGGAAAGAAAATCATTTGTTTCACCTCTCACTTCTCTTTCTCTTGTGACTTGAGTTCAAGTTCTGTTTTTACTCACTAGCTTTTTCAGAGGGTGCAATAAAATATTTAAAAATTGTCCTTTAAATTCAAGGCAACTCTTGAAATGTAATAATGTCAGACTTTCTGGAAGATTGCTGGCATGTGCCACAAAATTTAATATATCAGCTCTAAAGTGCATAAAAGTCTTCTTTAAATAAACATAATTTTACTTTTTATCCAGCAGAATGACTCAGATTTCCCCCCTACTGTTACCTTGAGGAAAAAAACCATTAACTTGGTTTATTGTATGTAGTTCTTGACTTGCTCAACTTAAATTTTTGATAGCATGTATCATCATTTGATTATCTTATTTGTCTTATTTCTTTCTCTGCACTTCTATGGAGAGGGTATTTTGTTACATTTTAATCAATCAACCCGATTTAGCCTAGTATTAGCTCAGAAAATAGTGACTATGTTTTTTTCTTGACAAATGAATGTATAGATCAATAGAAAAGGATTGTCCAAAAGACAAATTGTCCAAAAGACAAACAGTATTCTATGCACTTAAAATGGGTTAATACTGAATAAAGAATAATATTCTTCACTAGAACAATGAGAGCATTCAACTTCCCAGTGAGGTAATCTGTCTACACACTATGAACAAATGAAAATCTTTGGCAGAAAAATAAATCCACCTGAAAAATAATAATGCTTTGCTTTAGTTCAGTCTCTCTTGGGATTTTTATGCAACTATATTACAGAGTATAATTTTGGTCTTAATACCATTCTTTTATTCACCTTCCTAAACTCAAACACACATACTGTATGGAGTAACTAGATCATCAGTCTGCTTCTAGGAGCATCGGTATAAATGGTAACATTCCACCATTTGTGAGGCTGTGCTAAGCTTGCCAGTGTAAACATACATGTTGTTGTTCTTGACATTTGCATTTGTTGTGCTATGCTATGAAGGAAGCTGAAACAGAAATCAGGTTACAGAAGCTCTGCAGGTTGCTCTTTCCCAACACTCACAACTGAGAAGTCTTCCCTGGAGCAAGCCAGCTATAGCTGCTGGGCACACCAGGAGGTGCTGAGAATGGATGACCAAGGCCCATAGGAAGAATCCCTTTGGCTCTCAGCACAGGATTCTGGGCGGATGCCCTTTGTGAAGCTGAATTGCAGACACCCTGCAGGGTGACTGTTTCCCTTACCACAGGCCCAGGAATAATCCTGCCTCTGGTTTGAACATTTCTTCCAATGTCTCCTGTGTGTAATGAACCTTATTGACACATTGAGCTGTTTTTATGGTAAATGGTGTTGTCTGTTGAGAATCTACTTAAATCTTTAGATAGTCTTTCAAGAAATGGGTTGTGTGTGTGTGTGTGTGTGTGTGTGTGTGTGTGTGTGTGTGTGTGTGTGTTTATCTTTTGCTTTTTTGGGCCACACCCGGTAACGCATAAGAGTTACTCTGGGCTATGTGCTCAGAAGTGATTTCTGGCTCAGGGGACCATATGTGATGCAGGGGATCGAACCAAGGTGTGTCCTGGATCAGCCAGGTGCAAAGCAAAAGTCCTACCTCTGTGCTATAGCTCCAGCCTTAAGAAATGTTTATTTTTAACCCAAGTCAGGAAAAAAGATTTATGATAAGTACTTAAAAAAAAAAAAAGAAACCTACTTTAGGGGCCATGGAGATATCTCAACTGATAGAGTTTTGAATTTGGTCCTTGGCACTATATGTAATCCTCTTCCCCAGCATTGTTTTCTCTCTCCCCCCTTCTCTATCTCTCCCCCCATCTCTCTCTCACACACACATACTCATATACACTTTTAATTTTATTTTTAGAAAAAGCTGCTGAACAGGTTCAACTGTACAAATACCTTCTATATTTTATTTTACTTAATAAAAGAAAAATAACAGATTTGAAAGTATCTGACAATAGACACTAAATAGATAACTCCCAAATTGCATAAAGTCATGATATGATTCTCCAAAGCAAGATGATTGACTTAACATCTATGACAAATGCTCTAATTTTGGAGCTTCACAAATAACAGAGGTGACTGTACAAAGTGGCTCCTAAATCCTTGATACTTGCTCAAAAATGCTAAACAAAACTGAGACTGTCACCAAACTCTAGGGAATAAATTTTGGGGGCTATTTTTCAGTTTCTATTCAGGTTTTGGGTAGAGAAAACTTTTGGGTAAAGAAACTTCCTGAAAAATCATTTGAGAGAGAAATTCAAACTCTGCAAACTCTTTTTTTGGGGGAGGGGGTGGTGGTGGGGCACACATGGTGATGCTCAGAGTCTACTCCTGGCTATCTGCTCAGAAATTGCTCCTGGCTTGAGGGACCATATGGGACGCCGGGGATGGAACCAAGGTCCTTCCCAGGTCATCGCATGCAAGGCAAATGCCCTACTGCTTGCACCACTGCTCCGGTCCCAAACTCTTTTTAAGATATGTTCTGCATACTTGGGGCAGGCCCTGAGTCTAAGAAGAGACAAGAAAAGACAAGAGCACCAAGGAATTGGACTGGGCCATTCGCTGGCCTTGCTCCCTTCCAGATTTGTCTTGTGTTGGCGATTTCCATTAAACTAAGTGTGAGCATTTCAGTCAGCAGAACTGTGAGTGTAGAAACTTCCCTGTCAGGGTTATAAATGACTTCCTTCCATCCGCAAGTTTGGCTTTTTTCTCCAGTCTAACCCTTTACACTTGTTCTCAGCACGGCTTTCAACACCAGGGATGATGTTGGAGTTTGAGAAGACTTGAGGGAGTCTGTCTTCAGGTCAGCTTCCGGTTAAGAATGGCTCCTTTATGACCCGTCATACTGTTGATATCATCTATCAGTATCATGGCTGCCCACTGTTGTACAGAAAAAATGCTTGGGGCCCACATTCTTTCCTTGGTGTCTTCTTTCATTTCCTTGAGGCAGCTTTGGGGCATCCTCCACTAGACACAGTAGTGCCTGTCTCACCATCCAGCCCGATCCAGGGCTGTTATTCAACAGGAACAGACCAGAATTAGGGAGCTACTTATGCCTTAATGACATTTTGGAATATAGGTATGGGAAAGAAATTCCACATGTTGGTAGTTATCCCACATCTCTTGGAATTACAGCATGGCTCTGTGCTTATATATTGTTATATATTTACTATATATAAAAATGGAATATATGCAGAATATAAATGTATCTTGATTTCATAATCTCTTATTATCTATCACATGTTCTCAAAATGTATCATTATAAATGATTTCCAGTGACTTTTGTGCATTCCAATTGGGTCTTCACAGCCCAGAATTTACTATGTACTTAGTATATTCGCACTTGTGTGCAATGTGGGGCAATTAGCTTCCCCAATGACAGAGCACAGTCACAGGTTCCATTACAAAAGAGCCCTGGCCTCTGTTTATTAGCATCCTAGATGTTCTGCTAGAGAGTGCTGTGGGGCAAAATTCTCTTTGTTCTTTTCTCAAGTTGGACTGTACAGAACACTGGGATTAGATATAGAATTATTCCTAACTACATGCCATAAGGGTTGTTTCTAGTCTGGCTATTGTAAATAGTGCTGTGATGAATATAGGTGTGAGGAAGGGATTTTTGTATTGATTTTTTTAGTTCCTAGGGTATATCTCTAGAAGTGGTATAGCTGAATCAAATTGGAGCTCAGTTTCCAGTTTTTTGAGGAATCTCCATATTTTTCATAAGGGTTGGACTAAACGGAATTCCCACCAACAGTGAATAAGAGTTCCTTTCTCTAATGAGAGTCCAAGACCAAACAGGTGTATGAATATTGAGTAGAAATAAAAAATGATGATACTTAAACACCAAATCTAAAGCCAACGACAACAGAATCAAAACCCAATCCACAACAAGCTAGACACAGAGGGGGCCCTTTGTACTAGCAGCCTGGAGGTCAAAGGAGGGGGATCTGGGATGCATGCTGGGAACAGGGGTGGAGGGAGGACAACACTCGTGGTGGGAATGTCCCTGATTCAGTGTCACTATGTGCCTAAAATATTACTGTGAAAGATTTGTAATAATAAAATAATAAAAATTATTTAAGTAAAAAAAGAGTTCCTTTATCTCCACACCCCTGCCAGCACTGATTACTCATGTTCTTTGTGATGTGTGCCAGTCTCTGTGGTGTGAGATGGTACCTCATTGTTGTTTTGATTTGCATCTCCCTGATGATTAGTGATGTGGAGCATTTTTTCATGTGCTCTTCTGCCATTTGTATTTCTTCTTTGAGGAAATATCTGTTCATTTCTTCTCCCCAGATTTTATTTTTTGTTCAGTTCTGTCAATACCTTGTATATCTAAGATATTAGCCCCTTATCTGATGGGTATTGGGTAATAGATTCTCCCATTCTGTGGGTGGCTTTTGTATCTTAGGCATTATTTCCTTTGAGGTGCATAAGCTGCTCAGCTTAATAAAGTCCCTTTTGTGTATCTCTGCTTCAACTTGTTTGGAGACTGCTATTTTTTCCTTGAAAATGCCTTTAGTTTCAATGTCCTGGAGTGTTTTACCTATGTGTTGTTTTATATTCCTATGGTTTCAGGCCTGATAATCAAGGTCTTTAATCCATTTGCATTTAGCCTTTGTGCAGGGTGTCAGATGGAGGTCTGAGTTCATATTTTTGCAAGTGGCTGACTAGTTGTCCTAACACCACTTGTTGAAGTGGCTTTCTTTGCTCCATTTTGCATTTATTGCCCCTTTATCAAAGATTAATTGATTGTATGTCTGGGGAGCATTCTCTGAATACTCTATTCTATTCCACTGATTTGAGGGTGTGTCTTTATTCCAATACCATGCAGTTTTAATGATTATAGCTTTGTAATACAGTTTAAAGTTGTGGAAAGTGATGGCTCCCTATACCTTTTCCCAAGAATTTCTTTAGCTATTAATGGGTGTTTATTGTTCCAGATTAATTTCAGCAGTGTTTGATCCACTTCTTTGAAGAATGTCAAGGGTATCTTTAGAGAGATTGCATTAAAACTGTGCTATGCCTTGGGGAGTATTTTAATGATGTTAATCCTGCCAGTCCTGAGATCTTTAATCCATTTGGAATTGATCTTTGTGATGGTGTTAGATGGGGGTCTGAGTTTGCTTTTTTGCAAGTGGCTAACCAGTTGTGCCAACACCACTTGTCGCAGAGGCTTTCCTTGCTCCGTTTTGGATTTTTTTGACCCTTTATTAAAGATTAGTTTATTGTATGTCTGAGAAACTTTCTTTGAATAGTCAAGTCTGTTCCACTGATATGAGGATCTAAAAGTCAATGGCTTTCTTATACACTAATAATGATAGAGAAGAAATTGACATTAAAAAAGCAATCCCATTCACATTAGTGCCCCACAAACTCAAAAATCTGGGGTCAACTTAACTAAAGAGGTGAAGGATCTATATAAAGAAAACTACAAAAGCCTGCTTCAAGTAGTAAGAGATTCAGATACAAGGAAATGGAAATACATATCCTACTTATGGATCAGCAGGATTAATATTATTAAAATGGCAATACTCTCCAAAGCATTGTACAGATTTAATGCAATCCCTAAAGATACTCATGACATTCTTCAAAGAAGTGGATCAAACACTCCTGAATTTTATTTGGAATAATAGACACCTATGATTAGCTAGAGCAACCCTTGGGGAAAAAGAGTATGGGAGGCATTACTTTCCCTAATTTTAAACTGTACTACAAAGCAATAGTTATAAAAACAGCATGGTATTGGAACAAGGTCCCATTTTTTATCTTTGCTTCTACTTGATTGGACATTGTCATTTCCTTCTTGAGGATACCTTTAGTTTCAATGTCATGGAGTATTTTGCATACTTTATTTTATATATATCTTAGGGTTTCGTGATATCAAGGTGTTTAATCCATTTTTATTTGACCTTTGTGCATGGTGTTAAAGAGATGTCTTAGTTCACTTCATTATTTTGCATGTGGTTGACAAGTTGTCTCAACACCAGATCTTGAAAAGCCTTTCCTTGCTCTACTTTCTGTTTCTTGTCCCTTTGCCAATGATTAATTGATTGTATGTCTGGGGAACATCTCTGAATACTCAAGTCTAGTTAATTGATCTGAGGGTCTGTCTATTTCAATACCATGCTGTTTTAATGACTACTGCTTTGTAGTAAATTTAAAGTTGGGGAAGTGATAACTCCCATCTTCTTTTTCCTAAGGATTGCTTTAACTACTCATGGGTGTTTCTTGTTCCAAATGAATTTCAGGAGTGTTTGATCCACTTCTTTGAAAAATGTCGTGAATATCCTCAGAGAGATTGTATTAAATATGTTTAAAACTTTAAGTAGTTTTGCCATTTTAATTATGTTAAACCTCCCAAACCATGAATAGGTTGTATGTTTCTATTTCCTTGTATCTTATTCCTTGAAGCAGTGTTTTATGGTTTTCTTCGTATAGGTCTTTCACCTCTTTAAAGTTGACTCCAAGGTACTTGAGTTTCTGTGACACTATTTTGAATGGGATATTTTAATGTCTATTTCTTCTCTATCATTTTTATATGAGAAAGCCATAGATTTTTGTGTGTTAATTTTGTAGCCCACCACTTTGTTATACAAATCTATTGCTTCTCAAAACTTTTTAATAGAGTCTTTAGGATTTTTATAGTATATGTCTCTGCAAACAGTGATAACTTGACTTTATCCTCTCCTATCTGGATGCCCTTGATATCTTTTTATTGTCCGATTGCTATAGCAAGTATTTCCAGTAGTGTGTAGTGGTGTGAGGGGGCAGCCTTGCCTTGAAGCACAGTTTTCTTAAGTTAAACATCTGTTATGTTTTGAACTCTGCAGTTCCTATAAATGCTTAAATGATAGCATATATTACTGTAAACCACTTAATCATTTTTCATAATTATGGAGATGAAGATACAGAACTCCCATTAACTCTTTTTCTAATTTTATGTCTTAAACCAAGCCACTCTGCCAGAAATTCATCTGTTTGTAAATTATATCTGAATGGCATTAAATAGCTTGAGAGATTATGAGATTTTACACACTAGATAACCCTGTTTAACATTTTTATCTTTGGACACATCTTTGCAGTACGAATCATTTTCTGTGATAGCAATATAAATTTTTAAGAGTAATTGATGATTTCTTCTCCAAAGCATAATCATTAGTACTATGTTGGGGTAGGATTTTGGATGGGTAATATTCTCTATCATTACTTCAATTCAGATTGCAATCTAAATAAATCGATAGCTTAAATTTTGTTGTTGGATGATTAGGGTCTGGCCAAAAGGACACTGCTTTCTTTTCTCTTTTAGCATATTAAACTACTATTTTTAGTTGTAGCTCTTGCGTCATGAATATTAGTCTGAAAAATTTGTAGCACCTGAGATGGATAGAAAAATAATATATATGATCTATGAAAGGATATTAAAGAATTGAGTTATTTCATCATTGACAGAGAGCAACCAAGAAAGTTGAGTCAGATTTTAAATCATATGCTAATGCTAATATAAACAGAAGAACCTTATCTATCAGCAGATCACAGAAACAGTTAAGAATAATATTTAGACGATATATTTTGTTGTGGTTCAGAATGAAACTTGAAGTATCTCTAGCAGGCAACCATGAAATGCTCTATTCTGATGCCAGATTTCTAGTGGACACTCTTTGGAGAAGATCTACTATAATTAGAAGGTCTGTGGTTTTTTTTTTTAAATAAATACATAACAGGTGGAGGAGCTAGCTCAGTGAATAAAATGAGTTTTGTTTTTATGGAATCTCTGGCCTAACATTGTCATGATATATACACCTCTTGGCCATTATCTTTAGAATTCTTTCCAAACACTGAAGAGATTTTAATAGATGAATAGCAGAAATCAGGAATTAAAATGTATCAAAATAATTTTGGGGGGGGTGCCTACTTGGTGGCACTCAGAGCTACTCTTGTCCCTACATTCAGGGCTCATCCCTGGAGGGACTCATAAGAGAATATGGTAGCTTGGGATTGAACAGATCAACTATCTATAAGGTGAGTGCCCTCTGCACTGTACTAGCTCTCTTGCCCACTAAGAGTGAGGTATTTTGAGGTATGAAATCCAGATCTTACTTTTTTTTCTCCTTTCTAGCACATTCTTCCCCTCTGGGATGAACATATACTCTCCTCTCTCTCCCTCCTTCCCGTTCTCTCTCTCTCCATTTATTCTCTGAGATAACCAAAATTGTATGTGTACACAGCAGTGAGCCCATCTGGAATGATACTGACCAAAGTAGTAAATTTATCCTCAGGGAAAACTCCAACCCAATAAAGCTGATTGAGGGGACCAGGACAGAACCTGGCCAAGGGTAGGGAGGTATTAGCCATTAAATCCTATATTGTGTTGGGGAATTTGTATGTTTCTACTGGGGCTTGGGACAGGGTGGTGGTAAGGGTCCCCTTGTAGAGTTTTGTAACTGATTTAGCACATCTGGGCAAGGACTAGCTTGGCAGCTTGAGTGCTGATTGCAACACTTATTATTGAGAAATAAGACATCTTGGTGAAGTTAAGGAATCTCTCACAGCCCTGATGCTTGTCATTTCAAGTAATCAGAAGAGTTCAGAAAGAAGACAGAAGACTTCGATTATTTTTGTAAACTGAGAATGTGGGCAAGTCTGTGTTACAGATCTCTGGAAGGATGGAATTGCTGAAATAAAATACTATCAACCCCCAGATTTGGGGATCTTTCCTTACCCTGTAATTACTGGAAGAGCAGGTACCAAATCTGAGATCCCAGTAATATGGCTGGAAATTAAACTTGAGGGATGATGATAGTAGTAAGTGCCAAAGTGGAGAAGACAGACATTCATTGCTTGACTCTCTTCTGAAATGCACCTAGAAAAGAAATAAATTGGATGTGTGAAAGAGATATAACTACTAAGTAAAGTTTATAATAATCAGTAACAAAAGAAATGTGAGTTAAGTAGAGGTAGCATTTTTGATTAACTTAGACATTTCAATATTAACAAAAGTTTGTTTGTTTGTTTGGCTTTTTTTGGCTTTGGTTTGGGGACACTCCTGGCAATGCTCTGGGCTGACTCAGCATTGAGAGATCACTCCTGGACGGACTCAGGGGTCTATATGTGGTGCTTGGGAGTCTACATCATAATCCCCAGTAAGAAATATTGATGGTTGGAAATGCGCACTGGTGAAGGGATGGGTGTTGGCATTGTATGGCTGAAACTTAGTCATGAGCAACGTTGTAAGGTGTATCTCATGGTGATTCAATAAAAAAAAATTATTCAAAAAACAAAGTATATTAAAAATAAAGTTAATTGGAACTGCTCTAACAAAATCCCATAGATTTTATATTTTGTAAACAACAGAAGCCTGCTTTTTATTGTTATAAGACTGAGTGCCCAAGACCCTAACCTTGTGTTCAGAGGATGCCAGTTCCATGTGGCAGCCTATATCCTTCCCACTGTGTCTTTGGGTGATGTATGATCCTCAGGATCTCTGTTACTATAAAGACACAGATCTCCTCCCTGCAGGGACCATCTCCTAATGCTTTCTCTTAGCATGGTAAGATTTCAATAGATGCATATTTGTGGGCCACAGACTATGAAGCTATGCTAAAGTAAGCAAAGAAGTTTATTGCAATATATTATTAATCGTAGACAAAATCAGTGGAGCTAAAATGTTCAATGGGATCAAGGATAATTTTTTTTTTTTTGGTTTTTGGGTCAAAGTCAAAAGAGTCTGACTGAGCAGAACTTTTGGAACCATAATGAAAGACTCTATCCTAGGCTTCATCTTAGGATCTGTGCAAAAACCAAGACCACTAATTACAGAAGACTAATTACAACAACTGTGATGAAACAGAACTTCTAGAAACATAAAGAATGACTCTATTCTAGACTACGTCCTATGACCTGTGCAAATACCAGATCTCTAGCTACAGAGGCCTGGTTTTATCATCCACAACTGAGTGGAACATTTCCCGGTACCATAAAAAGACCATGGGGTTCGATAATGAGCTTGTAGGATCCTGTAGTTATTCCCATGAGAGTATGCTTCAAGGGTAGAGAAACCCTGTATCTTTTAGGCCAAAGGATTCCCTTTCTAATTTCCCCAATACTTACTGTGCCTATGCAAAAAAAAAAAAAAAAAAAAAAAAAAGCGTAAAACCTTGCCACACCAGCCCTCCTTCCATTTTTTATTTTTCGTTTCTTTCTTCTTTCTTTGTTTCTTTGTTTGTTTCTTTCTTTCTTTCTTTCTCTCTTTGTTGTTTTTTGTTGCTGTTGTGCTTTTTTGGTAGTTGCTTGATTTTTTTGTTTATTTTGTTATGTTTTCCTTTATTCCCCTTTCTTTTTTTAAATTGATATTTAAAGCCTCTAGACAGACTCCTCCCAGCTTTTGTTTTTCCTTTTTCCAATAGAACCTCAGAACTTGAATCATCTTTTTATGTCTCGTAAATTGAGGGGGGGGTGGGGAAACAAAAACCAAGCAGTCATATGATCATCGATGGAAATAAAAAAATGATCAGATTTAAATACCAAACTCAGAGTCACCGACAACAGAATCAGTACCAATCTACAACAAGCTATACACAGAGGGGACCAGTTACACTAGCAGTCCAGGGGGCAAGGGGATTGGATATGGTATGCATGCTGGGAACAGGGATAGAGGGAGGACACCAGGTGGGAATGGCCCTGTTCATCATCACTATGTACCTTAAATATTACTGTGAAAGATTCATAATTCACTTTGGTCACAATCAAAATTGTTAAAAAAAAGATTTTAAGTGTCACAAAGATAGAACTAATGTATTATTATAGATTAGTAAAATGATTCAATAAATATATGTAAAATTTAAAGTACAAAGAGCCATATGCATACTTTTGTTAATATATGCATTATTCTAATTATTTACTATTTGTTAATTTACATGTAACAGCATGTTGTTTTTAACCTCTTTCAAATGGGATAAATATAACAGAAAAAAGTAGACATTTATCCAAGGTGATATTTTTTATATTTTATTTTTTATTCATTTTCTATTTTTATTTTTTGTGAAATTTTTATTACCACAGTGGATTAAAAATCTTTCAAAGTAATATTTTAGGTACATAGTGACATTCATTGACTCAAGGGTATTCCCACCACCAATGTTGTCCACCCTCCACCACCCCCCCCCACCCCCCCCCACCCCCGTTCCCAGCATGCATCCCATATCCCCCTCCTTTGTCCCCCAGGCTGCTAGTAAAAGTGGTCTCCTCTGTGTCTAGCTTGTTGTAGATTGGATATCAGTTCTGTTGTTGGCTTTGGATTTGGTGTTTAAGTCTGATCTTTTTTATTTCTACTTGATGTTCATAGGACTGTTTGGTCTTGGTACCCTCCATTATATTTTCTCCAATTTGTGAGGTAGAACAAGGTGGTTCAAGTTATGTAGTTCTGTTAGAAAGAAGGAAGAAAAAAAAGGGGTGGGGCAAAAATCAAACAAGCAAAAAATGGGAGGAGTCCTTCTAAGGCTATAAATATCTTGTTATGTTTTTCTTTCTTTCCCCCTTTCTTTTCTTAAATTGGGATCCATCCAAGGTAAATTTTTTAGGATAATTTAACAATAAAATAATTTAAAAAATTAGAAGTAAGCACAATAATATAGAAATAAGGGTTTTATTTCTAAGCAAATTCTTTTTTAACTAATTTTATTTTTGATAGTTTTATTTTATTTGTTTTACATTTTTAATTTAGCTATATTACGTAAGTGACATTATGCTTATTTTATAAGGCAATAAATGAGTTATCAGATGATTAGGAGCAAGCATATCTATAGTTCTAAAACATAACATTCTGTTTCTTCCCCATGAAAAAATAAAATCATAATTAGACATGAGTATTACCATAAAGTACTTGTTTTGATTTTTGCAACATATCCTGATCCTTCTTCCTTCATTTCTTTTAACTTTTCTCCTTCTTCCTTCATTTCTTTTATGTTTTCTCCTTCTTCCTTCATACCTACTTTCCAATTTCCTACTTTACTTTTCCTTTTTCTTTTTTCTTCCTACTTTCCTTTGTTCCTTCCTCTTCCTTTTTCCTCCTTCCTTCACTTTTTTCTTTCTTCTCCATTCCATCATCTTTTCTTCCTTTATATACTTTTTCCTTTTCCTCCCTCCTTAGTTTAGTTGTCAAAAATGATAAATCAGTTGCATGTGCATCAGGCCCTTAGACTAAATATTCTACTTACCCATTATTAGTGTTTCTTCATTGAATTTATCTTTTCGTTCCAACATAATGGTCCAAATATGATGTTGAATTTGGAGATCCCTTGCTATGTCATTAGGAAAGCCTTGATAAAGGGATAGGGCAGATGTCCCACATGTGAAAAAGTATTATTAGAGGGGTTTCCTTTCCCAAATCTAGCAAAGAGCTTTCTGCACTGGTCAGCTTCCAAACTTCTGCAAATGCACAAACCTGGGCTATGGCATGTGCCTAAAAGACTTCTGGGTATTTTGTAGAAGAGGCTTTAACTTAGAAGGCTGGACTTTGGTTTGAGATTTGTCTCTTTGATCTTCCTTCACTGTGTTGAGCTAAAGAACAGCCAGTATCCTTTCCTTGATGAACTTGATAGTGGTATCTTTAGTTTTGTCTGAGAATGAAATTTCCGTCCTCCCCCCACCCCCCCTTTTTTTTTTTAATAAGAAACACTACAATCTTGTTGAATTAGATTGGAAAAAAAGATGCTTACCGTATTTTCCAGCGTATAAGATGACCGGGCGTATAAGACCACCCCCTACTTTTACAGTTAAAACATAGGTTTAGGCCTATATTCACTGTATCAGACAGAACGTTCCTGTGCTGCAACTGTATGTACCATAGTGAGCCAATCGCAACAAGCAAAGGTTCAAAGGTTCTACTGTCATAGACTTCCTTTCTGACTCTGGCCCATCTGAGCAGGCTTTTGACAGTGCAGATTCGGGTTCAGAACATTGTCTAATTTGCATGCATCAAAAGCCTGCTTGGATTGGCTGAGTTAGAGAGAAGGTCCGAGCCTTGCAGTGATTGGTGCAGGATTGAGTTGGAAATTTTGTTTTGTGGCAATAATCAGACGATTTTCATTTAGCGGCATATCGAAACCTTTTTCGGGATATACTTGGCATATAAGACGACCCCCGATTTTCGGTTGATTTTTTTCATTTCAAAAGTAGTCTTATACACTGGAAAATACGGTACCTCGAGTTTCTTTTCTTCTATCTTTCCTCCTCAACCATTTTGTTTCTTTCCTTCTTAAATCATTATCATAATCTTGTTTCAGAAATTTGTTATAAGCCAAAAGCAGTCTTATGAGGGAGATGAGATATTACTTTAATGTGTGGCTTAAACATAGGACATAAACTATTCCCTGAAAAAAAAAAAACCCAAGTAATTCTTCCCAGGAGCTAGAGAATATATTCTTCTGTAGAATATTTTCTTCCTACTGTACTCTTGACATCCAAAATGATCCCCAATGTGAAGAAACAAAATGTGGGTTTCCTTTAGACACCAAAACACCATACATATATGTATATGTGTATATACATATATATGTCTATGCTTTTGGGCCACACACGGTGATACTCAGGGGTTATTCCTGGCTATGTGCTTGGAAATCGCTCCTGGCTTGGGGGACTATATGGGATGTTGTGGGATCGAACCACAGTCCGTCCTAAGTTAGCACGTGCAAGGCAAACACCCTACTGCTTGTGCCACCATTCTGGCCCCCATTAAAAATATTTGATGATTCTAATTTTTTAATTCTTTGAAGATAAAAACATATTCAATGAGTCCCCTGTACTCCCCTTCCAATTAAATCTACATTTGTTTAGAATTCAGGGGTCCTCAAACTACTGCCTATAGGCACATGTGGCCTGGCAAGGACATTTATCTGGCCCACTGGTTGTTTTTGCCATAGCTGCCTGTCCTGCTTAGTAGCAGACTCATCCCAGGCCCACAGTGCATGTGTGGGGGGATATGTGTCACAAATCTGAGTCCCCTCCTTCTTTCTGTCTCTTGACTATTCTTATTAGGTAGAGTCCTCAAACTATAGCCCATTAAAAGCAGGCCCATAGTTCTCATTGAAATACTGGTATGTTTGTTGATTTACCTTGTTCTTCATTTTAAGTATTTGTTTTACTTAAAAATAAGAAATATGCAATGTGCATAAGAATTTGTTCATAGTTTTATTTTTTTTAACTATAGTTCAGTCCTCTGATGGTCTGAGGGACAGTCAATTGGCCTCCTATTTAAAAAGTATGAGGGAGGCCAGAGCGGTGGTGCAAGCGATAAGGCATCTGCCTTGCCTGCGATAGCCTATCACAGACCGTGATTCTATCCCCCAGCGTTCCGTCTGGTCCCCCAAGCCAGGGGCTATTACTAAGCGCATAGCCAGGAGTAATCCTTGAGCGTCACCAGGTGTGGCTCAAAAGCCAAAAAAGAAAAAAAATTATAAAAAGTATGAGGGCCCCTGGTTTAGATGATGAGGCTACTTCGTGAAGCAGCGGACAGAGAGGGGTTTATCTAGATTATTGTACACATTAGACAACTATGGATAGTTGAAGAAAAATGATTTATAAAGATTTCCCTAGCTTACTTGCATCGACTACAAGCAGAAAGCCAGGTTTCTACCCTCAGTACCACATGATTTTCTGAGAATGTTTGGGAGTATCCCAATCTCAGAGCTGGGAGAAGTGTCTGAGAACCATTAGGCATTCCCCCAAATGAAGCAAACAAGATAATTCCCTTAGTGAGTCAGATGAAAACGAGCAGTTAAGGTAGAGAATGGACCACTATGACAATGATAGTTGGAACTGTACAAGAACTGGGAGAGAGAGAGAGAGAGAGAGAGAGAGAGAGAGAGAGAGAGAGAGAGAGAGAGAGAGAGAGAGAGAGAGAGGGTTGGGGGAGGGAGAGGGAGATGGAGATGGAGGGAGAGACGGAGGGAGAGACGGAGGGAGGGAGAAGGAGGAAGAGGGAGGGAGAGGGAGGGAGAGGGAGGGAGAGGGAGGGAGAGAGAGGGAGAGGGAGGGAGAGGAGAGGAGAGAGATGAGGTAGAAGGGATAGTGATGGCAGAAAATGTTCATGAATGAAGGGTGGTGTGACTTGTAAGACTGAAACTCAGTCATAAATTACTTTGTACATGTAAGTATTTTGTACTTTAAACATGGTGTTTAAATAAAAGGAAAAAAGTTAAAGAAAATAAAAATAAAATAAGATTGTAACTCTAAAAATTTACAGGGCTAGACTAATAGTACAACAGGTAAGGCATTGCCTTGCATGCAACCTACCAGGTCTCATTCCCTGGCATAGGGTCACCTGAGCCTTGCCAGGAGTGATCCCTGAGGGCAGAGATAGGAGGAAGTCCAGGGAACACCTCTGTCCAAAACAAGACAAATATATACATTAATTATGTGATGGTAAGTTATGACTGTTCTGTGAGTAAATTTGGTCCTTATGAAATGAAAAACATGGCTTACTCAGAAATGCTCTGTTAGGATTTTTAGGTGATCATTACTACTTCTTTATGTGAAAGCCAAAGAAAGTCTTAAGACCATGTGTGTCTACACAGGAAAATTCTTTAAAATTTTTGAAGTATGATTGACATACATTGTTTCAACTTGGAGTGCAGAGCATAACAACTTCACATTTGTACATTATAAAAGTAATATAAGAAATGTACATGAATGACAATAATTTTAACCATAAATATTTTCTTATCAAAAAGACATGATGAAATATGACTTCTCTATCTCATTTATTGGTAAAGTCATGGAAAAATCTACGAATATTGTATCATTCAGATATAGGGGCTCAAAGATGAATAAAATTGGCCCAGTCCTTCAGCTAATGAATGGTAACTGGATTGTCAAGGAATATTTACTATATTACATACACATTCTCCAATGATGTTGGAGATGAAACTTAAATTATTGATCACTCAAGTAATAGGGTACAGGCACCATATTACCCAGTCTTGATTCTCGAATAGTGTTTGAGATGGTCACTGCTGGCCCAAGACTTCCTTCCCTTAGCACTCTCTGTATGTGGAGATGCGGGGGGACTCAGGGTACTCAGGGTACTCAGGAGGGAGTGGATGGATTTGGGGGGAACCTCCAAAACTTGGCTTATGTCTGATGACTCCCTTCCAAAATTTCTCTGGTACAAATCAGCTCTGATTGGAGGTGTTGCCATTCATCTAAACATGAATGTTTCAGATGTTTTCACCATGATTAGATTTACTTGCTATTTTAAATACATCAAGTTCTTGCTGCAGCTGTCTCCCAGCTTTACTTCAGAAAATGTGTATATCAGCCGAGGGCAGGTGGGACATGTGAAGACTTTGATGAGACTCTGTTAGGCTTGAGGTTCTGGATTTAAGTGACTTCAAGCATGTGTGATTTGACTGAAGCTATTGCTGTTACAAAAGCCCTGTTAATCTTGCCATATTGTATTTCATCATGGGCTGCAGAAGTGAAATGAAGAGGATTGTTATACAGTGAATACTTGATCATCACAAAGAGGTCCCTGTCTGTAGATGAAGATGGTGGTGTTGGATCCCGTGCTAGTAGAGTGCTTACAGTTTCCAAACCATCCATTTGCCATTTCAGGAGAAATAACTCTATTTTTGTGGGATATTTATAGGGTGTCAGCTCTGTGTGTTTTTTGGGAAAAAAAGAATTGTTCTCTGTTTAGGGAAAACAGGATGTGTGCTCTGTGTGTTTAGCTACACCTGTCAACCTTCAAATCTAAGCTTAATGACAGAAAGGTAGAGTCTTTAAATAGAAATAACATTCTATAGATGATTATTAGATTAGACTCCATGGAGTCTATGCTCCATAGTTCTATGACCCCATAGAACACAACGCAGTTCTGTCCTCAGAAGAAATAAACAACTAAAGACTTGTTTTTGTTTGATATTATTTTCTTGCTTTTTTAAAATTTTCTTTTATTTAAACACTGTGATTACAAAGTTGTTAATGGTTGAGTTTCAGTCATACAATGTTCACCACCCTTCACCCATAAATGTTCCCAGTTTCCCTTCCACCCTCTCTCCTGTCTGCCTTTGGGTCAGGCATTTTACTTGTCTTTAAATCTCTCTTTAATTATTTTCCTTTTAGATACTGTGGTTTGCACTATTATTAATGAAGGGGCACCATTCATATCTTCATCCAACACCCAGTTATTGTCCCGAATGATCAGTTCCAACTATCATTGTGCTAGTGGTCCCTTCTCTACCTAACTGCACTGCTCCACTATTTGTGGCAAACTTTCTACCATGGGATGGTTTTTGGATGTTATCACCACACTATCTTTATTTTTCTTATAATCATAAATAAGTGAGATTGTTCCACATCTATCCTTCTCCCTTCTGGCTCCTTGGTTGGTGTCTTTGTCCTCCCCTCACCCCCAGAAACATTAGCTGGTATTTGTCTTTCTCCTTCTGACTCACTTCACTTGGCCTGATGCCCTCTAGGATCATCCACTTCGTAGAAGTCAAAATTTCACCTCTACCTCTGGCTGAATTGCATTTTAGTGTATATATATCTGTGCCATATATTTTCCCCCCATTTATCTATTAGTGGGAACCTGGTGGTTTTCATAATCTACTGCAGTATAGAATTTTACTGCCTCAATGACTACTGTAGACCCAGGACTGCCTGTGGACTCCTTGTCTCTGTGAAGCTACTGAACTTCCAGGCTCTTGCTCACGTGGGAGACAGTATGTGCAGCCAGATCAGACAGCTGCACTTTATGGCTGAGTGTCCTCACCCAGAGAGATGAAGACTCCAGAGGAATTTGTATACCTGCTTTGGGCCCTGAGCACTTCCTCTTTTTAATCCCTGAGGAATTATCAGCTGCAGCTTTGGGCTCCAAAGGTTAGATGAGCCTCCTTTACCACATTGCTTTCCATTCGTCATCACTTGCCTAGTTGTTGCCATGCTTCTGAAAAGTCAGAGAATCGTGACATCTGATTGTCCTTCCTGCCATGACTTTTGCTGTACCATTTCTCTCTCTCCTCTCTCTTTTCCTCTCTCCTCCCTCTCTCCCCCTCCTCTGTCACCCTTAGGCTTTTTGAAAGCATGGATTATATATTAGATACAGAAAAACATGACAGTGGTTGCTATCATTATATTTACTTAATGGTTATATATTTATCTGGTATGAATTCAGTTGCTATGCTGTATTTAATTTAGCTACTACTTTGGTGGGGAATAACAAATATGGTCATTAGAAATGTATAATTTTTTCACATATCAGCATTCTTTAAAAGGTGTTTTAGTATTATCATTTAATTTTACAGATAAAATAAAATCTGTAAAATTTTACAACAAGATATAGGTGGTTTCTGATTCTTGAACTATTGATCTTGCTACCCCATTACTTCTGGGATGATCCAAGTCAATAATTCATAGATGAAAACTGAATTAACTCATTAAATGTGAGTAGAAATATTGGACAGAGTTTCACAGATTTTGAAGGGAATCAATAGAAAGATACAAATAGCTCTCATAGCTTTTATCTCCACTTTGTAATTTTTCTTACAAACTCTATAATGTATTATTAATTTATTATCTATTTCATTCAGGCAGAACTTTATAATTATGTGTGAAACTGGCCTTGATGATAGAGAAGTTTAAATAGGAAAATAATGTTTCCAAGTTTGAGGCTTTGCACCTTCCATTGTAAAGACTGATGCATTACATCTTAAAAGAAAAGGAGAATTCAATTCGTATTATTTTTAATACTCTGGGGGCTTGAGCAGTGACGCAGAACAGTAAGGCATCTGTCTTGCTGGTGCTAGCCTAGTATGGACTGCAGTTCAATTCCCTGGCATTCCATATGGTCCCCCAAGCCAGGAGCGATTTCTGAGCGCATAGCCAGGAGTAACCCCTGAGCATCACTGGGTGTGCACCCCCCCCAAATAAAGCTAACACTCTGAATAAGAGTTACTTTCCACATCCTTGGCAGCACTGATTGTTCTTGGTCTTTATAATTGTGCCAGTCTCTGTGCTGTGAGATGGTACCTCATTGTTGTTTTAATTTGCATCTCCCTGATGTTTAGTTATGTGGAGCATTTTTTCATGTGTCTTTTGGCCATTTGTATTTGTTCTTTGAGGAAGTGTTTGTTCATTTCTTCTCCCCATTTTTTGATGGGGTTAGATTTTTTTTTCTTCTTAAGTTCTGAAAGTACCTTGTATATTTTTATATTAGCCCCTTATCTGATGGATATTAGGTGAATAGTTTCTCCCACTCTGTGGATGGCTTTTGTATCCTACACACTATTTCCTTTGAGGTGCAGAAGCTTTTCAGCTTAATACATTCCCATCTGTTTATCTCTGCTTTCACTTTTTTGGGGAGTGCTGTTTCCTCCTTGAAGTTGCCTTTAGTCTCAATATCATGGAGTGTTTTACCTACATGGTGTTCTATATACCTTATGGTTTCAGGCCTGATATCAAGGTCTTTAATCCATTTGTATTTGACCTTTGTGCATGGTGATAGATGGGGGTCTGAATTTGCTTTTTTGCAAGTGGCTAATCAGTTGTGCCAACACTACTTGTTGAAGAGGCTTTCCTTGCTCCATTATGGATTTCTTGCCCCTTTATCAAAGATTAGTTGATTGTATGTCTGGGGAACATTCTCTTATTCACTGCTGGTGAGAATGCCATCTAGTCCAGCCTTTATGAAAAACAATATGGAGAGTCCTCAAAAAACTCTAAATTGAGTTTCCATACGATCCAGCTATACCACTCCTAGGGACATACCTTAGCAACACAAAAATACAATTCAAAAACCCTTCCTCACACCTATATTCATTGCCACGCTATTTACAATAGCCAGACTCTGGAAACAACCAAGATGCCCTTCAACAGATGAATGGCTAAAGAAAGTGTGGTATATATACACAATGGATTGTTATGCAGCCATCAGGAGAGATGAAGTCATGAAATTTTCCTACACATGATGTACCTGGAATCTATTGTGCTGAGTGAAATACGTCAGAGGGAGAAAGATAGACACAGAATAGTCTCACTCATGTATGAATTTTAAGAAAAATTAAGGACATTATTGTAATAATGCCCATAGACAATAGAGATGAGAGCCAGAAGGACCAGCTCACAATAAGAAGTTCAGCATAAAGAGTTGTCTGTGCAGTTAGGGAAATAACTACATTTACAACTATCATGACTACTTTAATGGGAGAAATTAAATGCCTGTCTTGAATACAGGCAAGGGTTGGGAAGGAGGGTGGGGGACATTGGTGGTGGGAATGTTGCACTGCTGAAAGGGTGTGTTCTGTTTATGACTGAAATTCAACTACAATCATGTTTGTAAACATGGTGCTTAAATAAATATTTTATATAACAAATAAAAGGTTATACTCTGATACTATTTAAAGGCCCAATGATGACATGACTATTATGTTTGTGACAGGAATATTTTGTTTACCCCAAACAATACATATGACTAACACTTCTGATTTTTTTATTCTAAGATTCAACTCCTTGGAGCTATCTTTGACTTTCAACATCTCCTAGATTCTAGTAAGCTCCTAAGTTTGAGTCTTTTCTTTTAATCAAAATACTTTTATTTTCTGACTTTTCTCCTCATGTTCTTTATCAGTTTAATGCCTCATAGTTGACTCATAATTACTTTGCTATTTCCTACTAGGTTACTCTACCACCAATACTACTTTGTCAGTATACAATGTCAGTATCTACATTTCAATTTACAATGCTTTTTATTTTTTACTTTCTGGAGAATTTCACAAATTTTCCTGCCATTTTTGCTCTCCTCTCACCTAGCCACCCCCTTCATCCAACTTTGTTTCAAGAAAACCTTCATATTCATTTAAGATAGTGTAAGTTAGCTACTACATCCGAGGCTTTTTTTTTTTCATGACTTACTCTGCATCCTGCTTTACCCTCCAGTTACTTACAAGTTCTTGCAAGTAAAACAAAGTTTTTATCTCTTTGAAACCCTTGCCTCAACTCTATTCTCTCTGTGCATCTGTGATATAACAATGGTATACACAGTGAACTACTGTTTATACACAGCCACTGCTGTTCTTTTTTGTTTGTTTTAAATCGTGTATCTCTAATAAGATCATAGGATCACTTCAGTAATGAATCATATATATACAGTATTGATAACGTAAGATGTCTTTTATTTAAAATAGCATCAAATTTAGTGAGTGTTCTTGATGTATATGCGCATTTTTATTCTTAGCCTAAAGTTTTCAGAGGACACTCAACTATGTTTTCTAGGGCATTTATTTTTATTTATAGATATCATTTTGCTTAATGAGCCTTGACAATACACTCAAAACCTACCAGTAGAAGCTGCGATTTTATTAATAAAAATGATATCATATTTGCATGCTAAATATGGAGAATGATGAATGATGAGTGCCCTGATGACTTATGCATATTCATAAGTATTTGTGTAGATGGTATATACAAAATATCAAAATAGATTAAGAACTTAATTTTCCTTTTTGTTCACATTCTAATATAGAGAATTTCTGAGAATGAAAACTTATCCTGTGGAGCATTTGCACAG
Source organism: Suncus etruscus (assembly GCF_024139225.1). Classification (NCBI taxonomy): domain Eukaryota; kingdom Metazoa; phylum Chordata; class Mammalia; order Eulipotyphla; family Soricidae; genus Suncus; species Suncus etruscus. Next base: position 6,485,006 of record NC_064861.1, on the reverse strand, counting down.
GCTTTGTGGAAGAAATTTAATTTACTTATTATCTTATTCATTACATCTTGTGTTGTCTTTTAAAAGATGCCTAATGAGCCTACTTACTGGTACACTAAAATTATGAGCTACTTTATAAAGGAACAGATTTCTTGGTTACCAATTCCATTTCTGGTCATCATGGGTCCTTTTATATTTACCATCATTAGTATTTCTTTTGAAGTTTTTCTTCTCATTACCTGATATCATAATAAAATGCCATAATTTAAATCTGTTCTGTTTTATGAAAAGCTTATGAGAGCAAATTTCAAAAATAAAAGAACTGAAATTTGACTTTAAAATTCATAACTTCTCCCTCATAAATTCATTGTAATGTTTGAGCTTTTACCTCGGTTACCTCATTGCACAGCTAGGCCACTTTCTTATGGGCCTTTCAGGAGTCTCTCAAATTGATTGGCTTCTCCACTTAGGCCTAATACTTGGCATTCATTGGTCTTTAGCATGCTTTAGAACCTAGGCGTGAATTTAGGATCACATCTTGGACAAAACAAAAAGATATCAGATAGTAAATCAATAAAATGTTGATTTTTTTTAAATTTAAGGTCCATCCAAAGAACACTTGACAACTACTAGTAATGAAATCTTTTCTAATTTCTCCTGTCTTTGTATTATTTTCTATACAATACAGAAAAGAAACTAACCTGCCAATATTGAAAATACTGTCTTAGATGGGCCCTTTTGCAGCTTCACTGAGAATGTTCACTGGTGCATGATAGCAATACAGCAGCATGTGACAGATTTATTATGAAATCATATGGGAAAACATTTTGTTCCTAGAAATCTACTCATAGTGTGTTTTTTTTTTTATTCCTGGGAATTGCCTGTCAGGATGAATCTGTGATTTAGCTTTAAGGAGACAATTGTGTGTGTCTTTTAGGAGGCAATAATGAAACTGACATGGTTAGGAAATTTTAAATGACCTTCTTTTAGTTGTCAACTGGGACCCAACTTTCTGGTGAAGATCATTTCTGGTTTTATTCCTGAGTGAATGACCATTATCCGAATATGTACTGCATTTTGTTCTTGGTTTTACTAGACAATCTGACTATAGCATTGAGAAAATTTTCCTTAAATTAAGCCACATATAGCAAATTTAGGAAAGCAACTCTAAGGGTTTAATTTTAGTTAATGATTAAATTCTTTTTTTTTTTTCATTTTTTTCATTAAATAATTTTTATTTTGACCAAAGTGGATTACAAATCTTTTACATTAATATTTTAGGTACATAGTGACATTGAATCAGGTGCATTCTCACCACCAGTGTTGTCCTCCCTCCACCCCTGTTCCCAGGCTGCATCCCATATCTCCTCCTTTGAACCCCAGGCTGCTAGTATAAGTGGTCCTCTTTGTGTCTAGCTTGTTGTAGATTGGGTTTCGATTCTGTAGTCATTGGTTTTGGATTTGGTGTTTAAGTCTGATCTTTTTTTATTTCTACCCAATGTTCATATACCTGTTTGGTCTTAGTACCCTCCATTATTTCCCCCTCAATTTGTAAGGCTGAACAAGATGGTTCAAGTTATGTGGTTCTGTTTAAAGGAAAGAGTAAAGAAAGAGAAAAAAAGGGGGAGTAAAAATAAAATGAGAAAGAAGTGGGAGGAGTCCTTCTAGAGGCTATAAAAGTCAATTTAAGAGAAGAAAGGGGAAAAAAAAACATAAAAATCATACAAAAAATTCAAACAAAGAACCCAAAAAGCACCACAGCAATAAGGACAACAACCAAACAATAACCATGGTCCTGAAATAAAAACAAAACAAAGCACACAAAAAAGAAAAAAAAAAAACAGTAGCAACAACAATAACAAAAAAATGAATGTGTGTGTGTGGGTTTTTTTTTCCTTGCATAGGCACAGTAAATATTGGTGGGATTAGAAAGAGAATTCCTTTGGCCTAAGAGATAAAGGGTTTTCCCACCCTTGAAGCACACTGTCATAGGCTCCATACATGCTCTTTTTCTCTTCCCTAGCTCCTTTTGTGCTGTCTGGAAACTTTCTGCTCAGTCGTGAATGATAAAATCAGGCCTCTGTAACTAGAGATCTGGTATTTGCACAGGTCATAGGATGGAGACTTTATGTTTCTAGAAGTTCTGTTCCAACACTGTAATTTTAATCAGTCTTGGTTTTTGCACCGATTCTAGTACAAAGCCTAGGATAGAGTCTTTCATTATGTTTTCAGAAGTTCTGCTCAGTTGTCTCATCCAGATTAGAGATCTTTCTTATTGTACAAGTCGTAGTCCAAAGCCTAGACAAGGGTCTTTTTTATTGTTCCCAGGATAAGTTCTACCCAGTCATGGTTGTCACAGTCAGTCTTCTGTAGCTAACAATGTTGGCTTTTGCACAGATCAAAGGATGATGTGTCTTCTGATTTCATCTTATTGTTAAGTAGTGAGGTAAGACAACCTGTTAGGTAAGCTCTTAGACCTAGTTGTTGACATTTTCTCATTGTCAGGATATCATAATGATTAAATTCTTTATAAAACTGCCACTAATGATGTTGCAAGAAGACAGAATTTGTCTAACAGTTTATGTCTCTGTTAGGAAAAATAGTTTAAAATAGGTCAAATCTGTGGTAATGGGAAAAGGATCAGCATTTTTATGTTATATTTTTTGACATTAAATACAAGTAAGATGAGGTCAAGGATGATAAAAGATTAAGGATTAAGCAAAAGATACCAAACCTGGAGAGTTGGAGGTTGAAAAATAATGGGGCTAGACAGAAGATGAATCTTGACTTTTAGGATAATGAATACTTGCACATTTATTTGGAAGTTTATTGATCAGATGAATTACATGATGGACTTTACCATCCCCTGTGTACTGTACCCCTGTGTTGGGTGCATACAGACTTGATAGAAACCAGTAAGAACTCAGAACTGAAGAACAAGGGAGTGTGTTCTCCACAGCTAATATTCACATCATTCTATAGGTGAAGAAGGAGTTTCTACTTCTGTCTAATATCACCTCCTGATCAAGTCCCAACATTTATACCAGTGACGTCTTTCAAAGTTTTGGTTCTGCCATATTTTTAACCAGACAAAATAAAAAAAAACTGTTATGATTTCAGCTTTCGAAAGATTCATTTAACCAACCTTTAATTAGGTACCGAACAAAGTCATGAATAAGAGAGACACCATTCTTTATTTCAAATGATCAGTATTGTTCATAGTTGCCTCATTCTATGTAGCAGAGTAGTTTAAACTGGATTCCAGGGGTCAGAAAGATAGTACAGTAGGGAGACTGTTTGCCTTGCATGTGGCTGACCCTGGTTCAGTCTCCCTTATGGCCCTCTGAACCCTGCCAGGAATGATCTCTGAGCAGTCAGAAGTAGGCCTTGAGCATCACCAAGTGTGGTACAAATAATTTTTTTTTTTTGGTTTTTGGGCCACACCCGGCGGTGTTCAGGGGTTACTCCTGGCTGTCTGCTCAGAAATAGCTCCTGGCAGGCATGGGGGACCATATGGGACACCGGGATTTGAACCAACCACCTTAGGTCCTGGATCGGCTGCTTGCAAGGCAAACACCGCTGTGCTATCTCTTCGGGCCCCAAATAATTTTTTTTTTAAAAAAGATCATTGGATTGCATGCCAGAGCTAGTAATACTGTATTGTACATTTAAGCTTTCTTAAGAAGGCATTGTTGAGTGTTCTTACCACTCCCTCACTAAAGGAAACTTGCCATACATGGCATAAAATATATTGATGGAATATATGCATAAGTATGTGCTGATCACATCCCTCCTGGATTAACTCTGAGTATTTCCAGTGTCTGGAGTGAGAACAATAACTTTTTTACTTTGTAAATGAAAGCTTTATTAGCTTTAGCCTGTAATTCCCCCTTTTTTTCCCCTCATGGTAAGGGAGATGCTAAAAATGAACCTATTTAACTAAAACAGTGAACAGAGGCTTTTAGAGAAACTCATGAACCTGTTCTTCCAAAGTTTATTTTAAACCCTTATTTTCCTTAATGGTGCCTCTGTGTGTTTGTCTCAGAAAAACAGTGTCTCAGCTAAAACAGTCTTTAGTTTTAGCTTCACAGGTTTGTATTTGGACCGTCTAGGTAGGAATCTCCCACCACCACTGCTTAGCTGTGTGACACTTTTCTCTCTCATCATTTCCAACTTTGTCTTGTGACCACACAGATAGCATAAAAGAGTGAGATGGAGCTGGTGTGAGTTTGCATAGAGCAGGTGGAGGACTCATGCGCACAATGTTTATTCTTTTTTTTTTTTCCCAAGTCTTTTGTATCCCACAACCCGTTGGCAGTTTGGAGGAACAGGCTCTGTGCAGCCCATGGATTTCTCTTTTCTCTCTTCTGCACTAACTGTGGGTATTCTTGTATCTTCCAGTTGGCTGTGAATTCACATTTTCCTCTCTGAACTTTTCCTCTTCCTCTTCTGTTGGGCCGCACTGACCTGTTGGTTTCATCAGTTTTTCATCATCTAATTTTCAGTGTGAAATCAGTTAATCTACTATGCTTTTCCTATCAGAGACTAATTTTGGCAATAGATATGTGAAATCATTAATGGTATAAAGCTATCTGGGTTATTTACATGTGTGTAATGGAGTATATGACTCTATAAAAATTTCAACCATCACATTTTTTTGCAAAAGCTTGTGACATCACAAGCCATTAATGAGAACAAACCCCAACTCCTACTTTCTTTATTATCCTTCCTCCTCTATTTCCCATACAGGCGATGTTTTAATCTCTTATACAAACTGAAAATAAATTTGTTGAGGACCTGGTAAATTCTATCTAATGACTGATTTGTAATCTTTTCCTGTAAATTAGAAATACATCCTGAACTGGAAAAGATCCCTTTACTACTCTATGTTGCCTTAGAATCCTGGAGTCTAGAGCTCATTAAAAATTATCAGCAACCGTAGAACTAAACTTATTTTCGTGTTCATCTATCATGTTGGGTATGTAATAACTACTCCTTGCAAAGCACACATCTCTCCTTTGTTCCACTCCCTACTCTCTGACATCTCAAGCCCCCTCCCATGAAAGCAAAACTGATTTTTTAAAAAGCTGTCTTGATAAATCCCCTGTAGGATCATGGGGTAGAACATTCTAGTATAATGAAACATTCTAGTATAATGAAACACTTTATGTGTGGAGAAGAATGATAGAAATAACAACTGTGCCCCATCAGACCTCATTAAAGTCAATGAACTGCAACACCAAACTGTTTGTAGTCTGGAGTAGTTTCTGTGGAATATTCTACTGTGTTGGCTAAATATTGAAAACAGCAATAAAGACAGTTCTTCCTTTGCTGAAATTCCATCTCTGTAAACCAAGAAGCTATATTAAGCACAGAAAGTATTTTTTATATAGTGTGGAAAGATTTTACTATTCAAATGCAACAGATTTCCACTATGCTTTTGTGAGTCTCCATATTGTCTTGTGTGTTCATTTTATTTTGCTTTAGTTACAGAATTTAGTTGTTAGTGAATTCTTGGCTAAGCTTAATTCTACTTGACACCTAGTTTCCCATTAGAACTGAACTTACAGTGTGATGGCTACAAAAAATTGTTGAAGGCAATTTTGGGTTCATTGGCCTCTTAAAAAAACAGATATTTAGACAATTAAAACAAATCATTCTAATGTTTGAGTCACATTGAAAGTCACAATTCTAAGACAAATCACTTGTATCTATTTAAAACATTAAAATAGATAAAAATGTCCACTTTATTTCAACTTAGAAAATAAGAGAAAGGAGGTAATGAGAGTGCTGTTATCAATATGCTTATGAAAAATATAAATGTAATTTCTACAAGACTATGTCTCACTGCTTCTGAACTCTTCTTGTAAGATGTATGGTTTCAAAGAATGAACTTATTTTCTTATAAACCAGTTTCTTTGAGACCATGTTGGCTACAGCCTCGAGCGGATGTCAACTTCCACAGAAACCAGCTTTAACATACTTAGCCATAGTGTGCTTGGATGTATCTCGGGTTTTTATTTGTTAGTTTGGTGCCACACCTGACATTGATCAGGGTTACTCCTAGCTCTATACTCAGGGATTACTCTTGGGTAGTTTGGGACACCACCTCAGGTTCCTGGATTTGAACCCAGGTCAGATGAATGCAAGGCAAACACCCTACCTGTGTATTATAGGTTTGGCCCCTTTGTGTTTGTTGTTAATACACTAACAAATGAGTCATTTAAACCTCATATATGTGTGTGTGTAACAAGAGGGATGTTATTTGATCTTCATTCACTGCCCAGTTGATTCAAAATTTTGTAAATTTTATTTGAAATGGGTCCAAATTTTCCATCATAAAAGCTAGAAAATAGGCACATTTATGAAAGGATGAATATACATAAAATAATTTTAAAAATTATATAAAATACTTGGTATTTTATGTGATTTTAAAGATTCTCTGGGAATTGAACAAAGTAGCCTTAATATTAATCCTAAAAAATCAGTCATTATAGATATTTTAACTATTAAAATTATATTGTCTGGTTAGAGTATGAAAACAATAATTTATAACTATAATTATAATTATTTTCATGTAACTATAACCATATATAGCTACATAACAATAATTTATATTTTGCAACTACAATAATGAACCATTTTTACTAACACTTTCTAATTTTTGTTATTTCAACAGCATGTCAGATTAAGAGCAAAATCCAGAAACATTTGTTAGTATGCTTTTTGTGCTTTTGAAAATTGGGAGGTCCCGGAGAGACAGCACAGCGGTGTTTGCCTTGCAAGCAGCCGATCCAGGACCAAAGGTGGTTGGTCCCCCGTGCCTGCCAGGAGCTATTTCTGAGCAGACAGCCAGGAGTAACTCCTGAGCACCACCGGGTGTGGCCCAAAAACCAAAAAAAAAAGAAAAAAAGAAAATTGGGAGCAATGCTTTTACAACTTTTCGGTTGAACTTATGGCCTTTAAAATGCCTATTATATACCTGAATAATACTCTGTAGTAAGGAATTTTGGAACTTTGCTGTTATAAACTTAAATCATTACCTGTTATTTATTATGATTTACTTTCTCTTATTAACTGACATCCTACAGAGATTAGAAACATGAGACAATTTGAAACAAACAAAAACACACATAATGAAAGATATTCAAAACAAATAAGCCCACATATTACATAGACCAATTTAACATAACTTGGGAATTAAATCCCTGGAATAGAAGAAAAAGTGTTTTCTCTTTAAAATTGCGACAGCCTGAAGTAACGTTGCCATGCATCAAATACACAGATCAGCATTCCTTTAAAGAGTTGCCAAGGCAGCGGCTTTGAACACCTGCCTTACAAGCATGGGGTCTTGAGTTCAAATCCCCAATGTCACATATTGTGCTGCAGTGCTGAACCCAATCTGCAAAACCAACAAGTGTGACAGAGTAAGCAAAATTTTGAGGACACCCTTGAAAACTCAATATAAGCAACATCATTATTTTGTGCTTATAACTAAAATACTAATGAACTGGTTTTACTTTATTAAGATTTGTATTTTAAAAATTATTTTAGAATTGCACAAAATAGAAACCCTAAATATTTCTTAGTATGTGCCTTATGTTTTCAAGAAATGGAAGAAATAATTTCACTTACCTAGATGAATAACACATATGCCCCATTAGCTTTATGATAGGAACATGAGTCTGGCCATTGATAGACTGAAGTAAGTAGAAAGCCAAATCTTTGTTGGTCAAATCTATCTCTGGGTTTATGAGACAAGAGTGAGTTCAATAATGAGAGACAATTTGGGGAATCAAAGGGCAAGGTTTGGATTAAGGAAGTTGGTACCTGCTACATGGAACCCTTGGTATCTTATTTACCACTCTCTTCACCTGAATTTTATAGGCACAAAGGCAAATCATTGCTTCTGTCAACTCATTGTAGTCATTGAACTGTTTTGGAAAGTGGCTGCAATTCAATATGGTGCCCTGGAGCTTTTGGGCACTGATGTGAATCAAGTATAATATGAACCTCCAGGGACAGCCTGACCTCTTCGGTCTCGTAGCACAGACATTTTGTGAGTATGGAGAAAATAAATTTTAGCAAATATTCTTTTTTCACCAAGCATTTGCTGTAAGAGTTTTTTTTTAACTTCTAATTGTGGAATAAAGGGCTTTGGTCTTATGTTGAAAATATTTCACGCATTAAGCTAACAAGCAGGTGGGAGAAAGCTCTTTGGGGAAAGCTCTGAAATGAGTCTGTGTCTGCTTGGAAGGTTAATCTAGAAGATCTGAAGGTAAACCTGGGATGTTAATTTTTCTGAAAGAAGCTAGAGAATAGGCGAGAATGTTCAGAAATGAGACCTGCTGTCTCATGTCCTCATCTAGCCATCTTCAGCTGTTGGGAGCTTCTTCCTGGATTCAGTTGTGGTGGGGTGTCTGAGGCTTGCTTCATATTTCTCCTTGAGCCTTCCCACTGTGGTATGCATCTATCTTTACCCAAATTTCTCTGTCTGAACTCTGCTCACTCTTTTTTTCCTCCATGGCATACATTTAATCAGCTCTTGCATTTTGACTTCCTTTTTTTGGTCTCCAGAATCTTGGGTATGAAGAGTCTGCTTTGATTTTGGATTATGTGCTATGCTTTGAGATAGGTCATTTTTTTTTAATGTTCTGAAAGAGTCTCTTTGTTTCTAGAGATGAAACTTCGGTAAGACTTTTCAGCTTGTTAGGATGTGGCAAATTGTTCTGCAACCTTTCTGTTTTTATTGAAGTAAATATGATAACAATCAGCGATAAGATTATTTTCATGTCCTGGCTATTGTGAATAATGCCTCAGTAAAGCTGGGAGGGTTGGTATCTCTGTGAGATCCTGATTCTCGTTTCTTTGGATGAGCCTCAAGAGTAATTGCTGGCTCATATACTTTTATTTCATTTTTCTTTTTTGAGAAACCGCAGTATTATTTTCATAGTTCATGTACCAATTTACATTCCACCTTTGCACAAAGGGACTCTTTTTTTCTGAAAGTACATTTAAAGATCACTCCTGGTAAGGCTCAGGGGACCCTCTGGAGTGCCAGGTTGGTCATGTGCAAGGCTTTACCCACTATACTATCTCCCCAGCTCCCAATTTTAAAAATCTTTCTTGAATACTTTCTGTGTGTTTAATCATAAGTGTGTATGTGATTGATTTTTTTAGAATTTAGATAAAATCCTGTGTAGAAATATTTTCTTCTCAGAGAACAGAGATCATGTTTAACTCTCAGCCATTAAATCTTAGCAGGTTGAAAAATGAATAGGGGAAGGATTTGGTAATTTAGAAGATTCATCATATAAGGGTATTCCAGAAACATGCTAGAATACCATCCATACCAAGTCCAGCAGAATATCCCTAGAATTAGGGTCAGGGGTGATAGCACAGTGGGTAGGGCATTTGCCTTGCATGCTGCTGACAGTTTGATCTTCAGTATCCCACATGGTTCCCGAGCCTGCCAACCGTGATTTTTCTTTTAGCAAATATATTTTTTTAAAAAATTGTTAAGCACCATTATTACAAACACATTTGTAGTTGGGATTTAGTTATAAGAAAAAAACACACCCCTCACCAATGAAACATTCTCACCACCAGTGTCCTCCACCTCCCTCATTCCCTACCCCTGACCTGTATTTGAGACAGGCATTCTATTTCTCTTACTCACTACCTTTGTCATGATAGTTGTCAGTGTAATTATTTCTCTAACTGAACTCACCACTCTTTGTGGTAAGCTTCATATCGTGGACCAGTCCTTCCAGCCCTCATCTCTATTGTCTCTGTGTATTATTAGAATAATGTCTTTTATCTTTCTTAAATCCCAAAGATGAGTGATTTCTGAGCACAAAGCTAGAAGTAATCCCTGAGAGCTGCTAGGTATTGCCCCAAAACAAAACCAAAAACCAAAACAAACGAAAAAGAATATCTCTAAATCAGCCTCTGATTTTCTCTAGGCACCTACCTAACCTGTACAAAGGAATTTTCATGGGTGGGCAAATCATTAGTGAGGATTAGAGTTCTGACAATTCCAGGTCAGAAGAGTTGACTTAGGTGAAGCTCTTATGGCTGTCAATGGCCTGATTCTGGCTACACTTATGTTTGTCAACGCTGGTCCATAAAGCATTGTCCAACTGTCTGCAAATTTTTCATCACTCTCTTCAGGCTGTCAGCTGTGTCCCATTTCAAAAAAGGTGGTTTTTCAAAACACCAACTGTGCTGGATGGTTGTTATGAGAGGTTTTTTTCTTTGTTGTTGTTTGTGTTTGTTTCGTTTTGGTTATTTTTATATCAGGAACAATCTGGTTTTATATAGTCTTCCTGTTCTCGGATGTCCATTCATGAATTCTCAGCTAGAAAGTTTCCACTTCCTCTGTGATTGATAGTTTCAGCTTTTTCTCTTTCCATTTATATTCTTAAAGTTGTTGTATTCTTTTTTGCAGTCATATTCTGCTAGAAGAATTCACATAAAAGATTGACTGTGAAGATCTGGGCCAAATTTGGTGAATAAACACCAGGGTCCAATTTCTATATTTGTTCTTACTGCTCAACCCTGGCATGTGACCCCATCTGGGATGGACATGATCTTTATCTTTTTTGTCTGTGGTTAACCTTGGTTTTTATCTGGAAACATCTATAATTTATCTTTTTTACCTTTTCATTTTCTAACTCAGCTGCCCACTGGAAAATTTATCTTATCCTTATCATTTAAAAATAAATATTTTTTCTTCAGTGCAGAAGCAGTATCAGATTGTTTCATCACATACACAGCACTCATGCTACTGTTGTCTTTATTCTTGTTGCAAAGTCGATCTATAAATCTTCCTGAGAGTTTTGTTGAAGGATTAATTCATCAAGTTCAGCAAAATTCTGTCTAGTCTTGTGTTTCTTCCAGTGATGCTACCATCCTCTTCTCAAATCTAGTAGTATTTCTGGAAGGGAGGTGAAATGGGAGGTGAAACTGGAGCCTGGTTGAGGGGTCTTGGGCACGTTGGTGGTAGTGAGGAAAGTATATGTACCAAGGCCATTAAGTGCCAACCCCATTATCAGCACATTAATTTAACAGTAATAAATTCTTAAGAGAAAGAAACAGAAAAAAACTAGTATTCTTTGTCAATTCAATAGAATTTAGATTTCCCTTTTCCCTTTTGAATATGAAATTTTTAGGGTGGCCAGTCCGATCAGTAAATATTAGTGTTGCTGAGTATCTGCTCAGTAAATTTAGTTTCTAGTCTTTATTTCCAAATTTCCCACAGCTTTTTTTTTTTTTTGGTTTTTGGGTCACACCTGGCAGCGCTCAGGGGTTACTCCTGGCTCTACACTCAGAAATCACTCCTGGCATGCTCGGAGGACCATAAGGGATGCCAGAATTCAAACCACAATCCTTCTGCATGCAAGGCAAATGCCTTACTCCATGCTATCTCTCCAGCCCCACAGCATTTTTTTAAGTCTTCTGATTGAATATTTAAGGCAGATGTGTTAGAAATGTTCTAATCACATTTTTTGATTTATTCAAAAGATATTATGAAAGTACTTGCCTTGCATGTGACCAGACCAGGTTCAATTTCTATTTTTCCATATGGTACCCAAGAGCATCGACAGGAGTAATTCCTGAATGCAGTCAGGAGTAACTCCTGAACTTTACCAGGTGTGACTCTAAAACCAAAACCAAGCAAGCAAAAAATATGTATAAGAAATAGCTCTATGATTACTATATGCATTTGACTGTTGACTAAATATTTTTGAGACAACCATGGTAAACCTAACTAAAGAGAATGGTATTTGTTTTCTTTGCTCTTTATACTTTCTATTATTAATATTCTGAAACCTTTATGAGAAGAACATTTCCTAGAAATGTAAAATTAAACACCATCACTTTATTTATTAAAACTTTTATTTTGTTGATGATATCCAGACAGAATGAATCAAGTTCTAAATCTTTAGTATTCTGAAATAATACTAGCTAATTGACTGTCTTGTATGGCTCTGATCACTATATTAAGCAGAGAGTTATGTTAAAATTCAGTTAGGTGAATATGTGATGACTGTAAGTCATAATGAATAGACAGTTTATTCTTTTCTCAAAGTTGTACCTGAAAAAGTGCTGCTAATAATATAGAAATTATTTATGAGCTGTTTTGGAACCCGAAAATCAAAACGAAGCCACACTGATAAAGTATTATTCTGTACTTCAGGACCTCCTGGGAAGCGAGGCAAGAGAGGCCGAAGAGGAGAATCAGGTGAGTTCTAGTTTCAGCCACATACTCCATGTTTTCGCTGTCTCTCCACTAGTGATACTGGGTCTTGTTGAAGGTTGTATGTAAGTGTCTAAACTCTGCTAAACCGTACAATGGTTTTCCTTTGCTTCCTTTGATCACTATGTTGGAAAAGTTTGCAAGATATTGTTAATCACTGTTTCTTAACCTTTAGTGCCCAATAGCTGCCCACTATGTATCACACACACTCAATCTCCCCGGGTGGTCGCTCCTGTAGGTTCTCTGCGAAAACATCTGCCTTGGGTCACTGGGGTACACAGCTTGGGAAGTTTTCTGTTTCATCCAACCAACAGTTTTTCTTCTCTGTGCATTTCTTGGGTAGAATCATAGATTTCTAATGCTGCTAGGTGCCTTCCAAATCAATCCCATTATTTTAACTGTGCATTAAGGAAATGAAGACCTAATCAGGCAACTCAGCTAATGTTACACAAAATTTTTATGGCCACAAAAATCCCTAAATGCACAATTAAGAAAAGGTATATATATTAAATCATATATGCATGTATCCATATACATATATATTACCTATATACATCTATGTATATATGTGTATATATGTATTTTAATGAAAACCAGCGTGTTTAATTAGGGATTTTACTTCTTATCTAAGAATCCAAAAGTAAATGATCATGTGAAGGCTTATCAGGCTATAATTTTTTTCTTTAATAGAAAATGGGATTTTATTTCATCCATAGCTTCATTTTAGAGTGTTGAAAAATATTATTTTACAAGATTATATCTAAAAGTATCAGTATCAAAGACTCAATTATGAGGTATTGAAACAGTCAAAATATTAACTTATGAAAAAGAGGATATGCCAGGCTAATGTTTTTGTCTCATTTTCTTAATCTTTTAGAGGAACCATTTCAAGGTCAATAAATTTATGAAAATGTATTAATTTGGGCAACATAGCTGCTACATTTTTTCAGCATATTCTCAAAAGTTATGTCTAACATTTGTCAACTGTCAGTAATTGAAAATACATCATTTCATGTGATATTTCTGTATTTTATAAATTAAAGAAGCTTTATTAATTTGATTAGAGGAAAAGAAAATGATGAAGCAATCCTGATACTATAGTATCAACTTTGTCTAAAGGAAATTGTAAAAAAAAAAAAGAGAAAAATATTGTGTTTGTGAAAATTGTCTAGAAAATATAAGAAGTTGGTGTCTAAATTCTTGGCAATTTAGGACTGGAGCTGCTATTGTGCATATATTATGTGAAATATTGACATTATCTTTGACTTAGTCCGTGTTTTGAAAAGATTGCACAGGTGTTAAGAAACTTAAATAAATACCAGGATTTATAGTTATTTTTCTTAGATTGACCATGCTATGGAATGAAAATTAATGGGTACATTTCTAATTTTGTTTGACCCAACTTATAGATATATAATTTAGACATATATATATATATATATATAAATTCTCTGTAACTAACCCATTTATAATCAAATATCATTCGGATTTACATCTTATCTAAAATTTTAATTAGGTAATCTAATCTGTACTTCAGATATATAAAATTTTCAGTGTTATGCAGACAGGCCTGTGGGAATCTGAATATTTCCGATATTTCATGTATAAAATATGTGAGCATTTCTTGTATTTTGCTCTAATATGTTAGTGCTTTAATTTTGATGTAATCTTAATATTTTGTCTAGTCACTAATTCTTTCTCCTTTTTTTTCTTTTTACCACCTACCCCAAACCCTACCATAGGTCCTCCAGTAAGTATATTTGCTGCATTTGAGCTCTTCTTGAATCAGGATCACGTATGTGAACATTTCTTAATAACAACTAAATAGAGTCTATAGTCAATTAGATGCTGCTGACCTTTTAAACTTTAGGTATTTATCTTATAAGTCCACTATTTTGTGAATGATATATTCCATTGTGATATGTACTCATTTCTGTGCCCCATCCCCAATTTTTATTCTTAATAGAATTACAATCTCTTTTCTCTTGGGTCTTTTGGAATAACTTATAAAATGCCCCACACTGAGTGATTTTTTGAGGGAATTATGACATACTTCATGCAAGCACATCTTCAAGCTGCTTCTCACTCCTCCCTCCCCCTTTTTTTCATTCGTTTAAACTTGTATGAAAGATTTGCATTTGGTGTGAGTCCACCAAAGGTAGATTGCCCCCCCCCTCCCCCGTGGGCTCAGGGCAGCCTCTTTCCTCCCTTTTTTTGGAGGCATCTCTTTCTTTGAAGTCTGCTGGCGTTTTGCCTGCATAAAGAGCCTGGGATGGAACCCTTGGAGAATTGCACTTGCTTTTTTTCTTCCCTTGAATGGGTCATAGCCACAGCATTCCAGTCTGCTTTGCACTCACAGGAAGAGATTATCTTGTCAGCTTTGAGCTCCATGTGTTTTTGAGTAATATCCTGGATATCTGTTGTCTGACCCCAATGTTTGTTCTGCGCTCTGTGCATTTACGGTAGCAATGATCATTGGCCTTGGGCTGTTTTCTCATCCCCAATAGCCGGTTTGATCAGGGTTCACAGACTACATTGGCAACTTATCTAACAGGCCAGCGTGGTCCAAGAGAGGGGCTTAGCACAGACTCGTTTGCTTGATTCAAAGGAAGCATTGGCTTCCAAATATCTTTTCCAGTCTTCCTGCCACGTTCAAAGATGGAACATAAATTATGTTATAAATGACTGAGCTTCTGTAACTGACTTTCAGGTCTTGCTTAATGCTAGGCAGATGGCATGCCCCAGGTCTAGTAGTCTTATTCTTTGGTTTCATAGTTAAGTCTCTGTCTTTAAAACTAGAAACAAACCACTACTATCCAGAGGAAACTCTGGAGATTACAGCCAGAATAGAGTGTTTTCTTTTTTGTGGATGCCAAAAGGAAGTTAACTTTCCTTTCTGCTTGGTGTTGATACTCCAAACTCTTGTATTTCCTTTTTGGTCCTTTGAAGATTTAGATAGTCACATTGTTCTTGCCCATTTGGGGCCATTTATTAGGCCAGTTTCTTTCCCTCGAAGATGCCCATTATTATAATAATTCCTTTATTCTTATATAAAAAGAAATGGCAAGTTATGTTTTAAGCCATGGTATGCGGCAGTCAGAATTTCAAGTAAAAGATTATCTTTTTATGATGACAAACAGCCCTTTGATGTCAAATTGAGGAAACTGAGGCTCATCATCAGAGTTTGAGGGTTTGAGAAGTAATTTATTTTGAGGTGTCTGGTTTTAACCTTTTCACTTACTCAGTATCTTCACTCATCAATATTACATATATTCTAAGCCTTGATTTGAGTCATTCCATGTAATTAAAACATGACCATAAAAAGCAAAATGGATAAATTATAAAACATGCTTCCCCACAATAACAACATCTTTAAAAAGTTATGTGCTTAGCAAACTCTACTACCTCCTTGTAGGAAAGTATAAATATGGGGTTTCATACAGATGGAAAGATAATCCAAGTTACTGCATATAATAAGATAGAAAACCATCTCATTGATTTTGAAAAAGCGAAAACATCTGTAAAGTCTATGTCATTCTGAATATAGTGAGATCCTATAATAGTATCCGAGCCCCAACCCTGAGTGTTCTGGTGGTAAAATACAGTATAATAAAATCCTCTTTCTTTTCTAAGTTGATATATATTTAAATTGTTGAATGATCATGAATTATACATTTACAAAGATATTTATGATGTAGTTGTGTTCCAGCACCCAACCCTTCACCAGTGTCCACTACTATCAACCAATGTCCCTGGCTTCCTTTTTGCCCATCTGTAGCAGCCCATTTACTCTCTATGACTATCCCAATATCCCTTTCCCTTACTTGTCCCTCTATATCTCTGCCCAATATCAAGCTTCTTACTGAAAACCAGTTCTCCTTCTCGAATCCTCTTGAGATCCAAAGTATATTCTCATTCATAACTTTTTATGTAACATTGCACAGGTTTCCAAAATACTGCCACTAAATAAAAGTGAATGAACTTTGGTTTATGATGATTAGATCAATTTATCATCACATATTTATTTATATGCAATATTCAATTATTCACTCTTTTAATTTAGAGGCCATAATATTCCTATGTATGGCATCTGTGATTGTATTTTTCCTACTTCTTCATGAGCTAAAATCTAAAAGTTTTTCTAGTTTATGTTCAGAAAATCTTTACTATTTTAGTTTTTTGCTTAAAAAATAAGTGAAGTGTACTACACAAATAAGACATTGACTAGGGAGATAATCAAGAGAGCACATGCCTAGCATGTTGAAGACCTTGAGTTAGGTCCCCAGATTTTCTCCAGTAGCCCCCAAATATCAAAGACCTGCTTACTCCGTTGGCCATACTTTTGAGAGTGGCTGCTATTAAAATAAGTATTAGTTAAAAATTTGAAATAAAAGTTTTTGCTGACATTTCAATGGCCATTACCCCAGCTTCCATTCTATTGGTTACACACTTCTAGATTAAGTCCTGCAATCTTGCTCCTTGGATCCTCTTCAGTGCTGTGGCTCCCCATGTGCTGGAAGATTTGGCAATGCAAGTGAAGGGTCTGATTGCAGTTTCTTTTCATTCACTTTCACTTTGTTATGAACAAATAAAAGCAAGAGTTTTTCCCAAGGAGTAAACATAATTCTCTTCTATCTCTCAATCACCTTTTTACCCCCAGTGCAATGCTTTAGATAGAAAAAGAGATGCTCGATTTTTATTTTGGTTTTAGGGCCACATCCAATGTCCCTCTTGACTCTGTGCTCTGGGATTGCTCCTGGCTGGCTCAAGGAACTATATGGGATGTTGGATGCCAACAGTGTGAAAGGCAAACACCCTTCCTACTGTACTATCACTCTAGTACCCCAACCTTTTATTTTATGGCCACATTCAGTGGTGGTTGAATACTGTTCCTTATGGTTGGGGATCATGTGGGGCCAGTGACTGAATACAGAGCTCCTAGATGCATAACAGGTGCTCAACCCTTTGGCTGTCTCCCTGACCTTAAAAACATGCTGAATGATAAATCCTATGTAGCAGCCTACTTAGATCTGTACTAGGTTTATTTTGGAAGTCTTGGCTAGATCACTCAAGAAACTGCCTAAAACAGTGTTTGTTTTGTTGGTTTTTGCATATTGTATATTGATGTCATATGTATTTTATAACTTCTTAAAGTACAACTTGAATTTGATCTCAAATACCAATTTATTTCTTAGGAAGCTATTCAGTTTATTATTCTGCATTCTCCCCTTTAACAAAGTTATTGTTTCCATAAGGGCCTTCAATGTGAAGCTGCATAAGAGAAACTTTGTGGTAAAATATGCAATTTAATTCTCTGTGGATATCAGGACCCCCCCCCCCCCAATTCTTACCATCACTTTTTTTTCTTACTAAGGTAACATCATTGTTCTAAGAAAACCACACAAGTTCTTTGGTATCTAGCTTACATATTTGCTAGAATGATTTTCCTGATTCCAAATGACATAAAATTATACCTTTGATTTCTTTATAGATCACAAATACATTTGTGTTTTAATAAAAAATTAAGAATCTAGTTCAAATGTCCAAATGACTTCAGGATTTTCAAATCCAGCAAAATTTATACTCATTAAATCTTTATTTAAAGTGACCGAGGGAAGGTGACTTTTGTGATTCCCCAGAGAAAATGGCAGAGGGCATCACAAGTAAAAGAAGCAAAAAAGTTTTATAAAGGGTCACCAGAAAAGAGTCAGGTGATCTGTTTCAACAGCCTTTCCTTGAGTGATAGAGATAAGATGTTTTTGTTGGTGGTATGGAACCCTCTGGGACATGAAAATTGGCGCCTTTTCACAGCTTCTTTTATTTCATCCGTCTTCAACAATTGTCGTCTGGATTGGAACTCCAGAATCTTTTAGACAGATGAGATCAAATAATATACGTGGCTAAGTTAAGCTTAAAGGGCTATTTCTGCCAATATGGTAGATGAATTAGGAGATGAAATCCCTGTAGAATTTTCTGATGAGAAATTCTGATAGCTTTACTTCCTACTTTAAAAATAACATGAGTTCTGTGCCCATGTTCCTAGTAAATCTTTTTCAGATATGCTCCCTACTCTGTGTCACTTTACACACCACTTGTCCTACCAGCTCCAGGAATTAGTGATATATTGTAGCAATAGTTGGAGAAGTCTATAGTTCATGTTTTTTCTCTTTACCCACACAGAATTTTGACACTTTTGATTTTCAGGTGTGTGGGTAGTTTCCTGCAGGAAGCAATCCTAAAGTATAACTTGATTCCAACACTGTCCACCAGATCCACAGGTAATGGGTGTAGTCACACAAGAATGACTCATTCCACATATCACTTCAGATGCCATCTTAGAAGTCCACTTGTTATCTGCATATTTCTGATTATCTAAAGTTAGAGGTTCCCATGATTCTTTCCTTTTGTTTTAATTCATTTGCTAGAGTAGCTCGTAGAATTCGTATTCATTGCTTAGTAGTTTATTATCAAGGTATATGATGAAGGATGAAGGGGAAATTTTAAATGGAAGTAATGCTTGGTGATTCATCTGTATCCTCACTAGAGTTACCCTCTCCAAGATACTACAGATAATGATCTAATTTATAAATAGACCACAATAAATTATCTAAAGCTCCCAGAATGGAAATCAATTATACAGAGGTCCAATTCTGGGCTCTTGAGTTAAGAAAATATCAATTTCCTTTGAAGCTCACCTCAAAGAGGAGTGAGGGCAGTTAGAACACTAACAACTACCATGACAATGTTAATGAGTGAGAGAAATAGATTGCTTGTGTCGAATATAGGGAGGGGGTGTGAATGGAAGGATATGGGATGAATTGGTGATGGGAATGTTGTACTGGTGAAGGGGGGTGTTCTTTTTTTTTTTTGACTAAAACTACAGTCATGTTTGTAGTCATGGTGTTTAAATAAAGATAAAAAAAGAAAATATCAATATCTCAGGAAGTTTTTCGAGTAGAAGGTTTCATTGCTTCTTTGTCATGTCCTTGCCTAATATCCAATATTCTTGTGTCTCCTTGGGATGAAAAAGTCTGCCTTGGTATGTGTAGTAATGTTCTTTCTTTGATAATCAAGTACTGCTGTTGACCAAGAGAACAGAGTATTTATTTTGTAGGAGGCCTAGGTTGGGTTGTGTCAGCTCAGATGCATTCTTCAGCACAAGCCAAAAAAAAAAAAAAAAAAAAAAGAAGCAAAAACATATCTGTAGAATTAATTTAAGTTGAAAAGCTATTTTGGGACAGAATTGTAAGTGGCTGCAGGTTAACAAAGATGAATATTCATGTTGGGAGCCTGTACACAGTTGTATTTTCTGGAACACAAAGTAGAGAAAGAAACATGACTATGAGCCCTTAGGAATATGACATTTCTAATATCTTTTCAGTCTTCTGTTTCCAGTGGCTCAAGCTGCTCCATTGAAACAAGGAACCATGCTCAGGGTGATTTGTTTGAAAACGTTCTCTGATCTGGCTTCCATTGATTTAATGCCAGATTAAGCGAATGTTGACATTCTGGAAGAGTCAAGATAGCAGGCAAATACCTCCAAGATTGAGGTCAAGATAGAAGAAGGAGAGAGATTTGGAGGAGGGAATAGACATATAAAAATATTGACAGTATTTTTCTTTGCAACATGACTTTTTTCTTGTGATCTATTTTTGAATTCCATTTGTTTTGGAATAACTTTGAGCTGTTAGAATAAATATTAGTTCTATCTAACAGATATTAATTCTAAATCCTGAGATATTTGTGCCTTCTCCCAATTGCATGTTTGTTTGTTTGCTAGTTTATTTTCAGGGAAGAATATCCTAAATGGAGCTCAGAGGTCCTTGGAGCCACTAAGAACCTGTTAATTTTGGACAATTGGGCTGCAGGTTCAATGCAAGAGTCTGAGGATATGGTACCAGGGATCACTCAAGCCACTGTGGAAATGCTGGGTATTTCTGGGGTTGCCCCATTGATGTTTAGGGATCCAGGTGGTGCCAGGAACTGGGCCTGGATCAGCCACACACATAGTATCTTTCTAGACCCAAAATCATTTCTTATTCATATTTAGAATAATGTTTATTTTAAGCACACAGATTAATGGGGCTTCTGTCACCGTTCCTGTGTATGTTCAAGATCACTTTGGACAGGCATGATAAGGAGGGAGAGAGGGAGAAATAAAGGGAGAACAGAGAGGGAGTAAGTGGGGTAGGAATTGTGAGTGCTCTATCTAGATACAGGATTTTGTTGCTTATGGCCACATTGCTTGTGCAAAAGTCAAATCACACCTTGTGCAGAGGTCAGATCACACTAATTGCCAAGGATGTCAATAAATGTAGCTGTAAGTTAGGAAGCTAACAAGTTTGGCAGGTCTTTGTTACCATTGTGGAAATAGTTCCTTAAGAAAGAGAAAGAGCCAGAAATTACCAGAGAGTTGTACCCAGGTATGTCACTTGGATATTAATGTTCCTTCTTTTTTATTGCATTTTTGAGGCAAAAAACTTTCATCAAAATTATCTGGGACCAGTGAACTAGCACAGGACTAGTTGTCTTGCATGCAGCTAACCCCAGTTTGGGCCCTTGTACCATGTATGGTTGCCTAAGCACTGCCAGGAGTGATCCAAGAATACTACTGACCCCCTAAAATAAAAAAAATGGCAAAAGCTGGCTCCCTGTGTGTGACACCAGGCGGGGAAAATCCGCGAAAGTACACTGGCCCAGTGGGGCTCAGCTGTGAAAGACTGTGAGTGTGACCTGTCTATGTCTGTCTACTGTCCTCTTGCGTGAAACTCTTGCGAGTGGGGCAAAAAGAGGCTCAGAGGAGCACGGCCGCTCCGCTTCGCTACGCGGCCATGCACTCTTTCTAAGGAAAGAACTCCATTGCAACAAGAAGGAAAAATCACACTAAGAACGGCGCTATATCACAGAAGCAAACATTTCTCTCTGGACTGTCTTCTCTGTTACATGCTCGGGCCTAAGATTTGACCCAGTGTGAGGCTTCATCCACGGAGGACTCCCCTCCCTTAGAGGCAAGTCAGCCCATCCAGAAAGGGAGGAGCCAGAGGAGTGTGCTGCCTACATCATATAGACAATGAATACCACTACAACACGTAGAAAAACCCACAATACAAATGTGACAATGGGGAAACAGCGCAGGCCAGCATCAGACATAGAGAATGAAAATGACAATTCTGAGGACCAGATAATGACTGAACAACTAATCAACCTCTCAGATAAGGACTTTAGACTAGCAATATGGAAGGTGCTCAACAGACTCCAAGAAACCATGGATCGAGTTGAACAGAACACTAATAAGAACCAAGAAAATATGAAGGCAGAAATGACAAAACTCCAAACTGAAATAACATGTCAACTAACAGGCCTGAAAAACTCAGTAAACGAAGTGAATGACAAAATGGATAAGCTCTGGGACAGGGTATCAGAAGCTGAGAATAGACTTGGTGCTGTGGAAGATGAGATACATAACAATTCCATACAGCAGGAGAGATTGGACAAAAAACTTAAAGCAAATGAGCAGACAATAGAAAAATTAGTCAAAGAATGGGAACAGACGAAAATAGAAGTCTATGATAAGATCAACAGAAACAACTTAAGAATCATTGGAGTCCCAGAGACCCAGGAAGAAAATTTCCAGGAAGAATCAATGGTCAAGAACATCATTAAAGAGAAACTTCCAGAGCTAAAGAATATATGTGATCAAATCCTGCATGCCCGAAGAGTACCAACCAAAAGAGACCCCAGAAAAACCACCCCAAGACACATCCTAGTCACAATGACAAATCCCACAGATAGAGACAGAATTCTGAAAACAG
Source organism: Suncus etruscus (assembly GCF_024139225.1). Taxonomy (NCBI): domain Eukaryota; kingdom Metazoa; phylum Chordata; class Mammalia; order Eulipotyphla; family Soricidae; genus Suncus; species Suncus etruscus. The sequence continues at coordinate 6,462,953 of NC_064861.1, read as the reverse complement.
CAAGATCAAAAGGGGAAATCATGTTCAAGCAAGCTTCCCTGAGATTTACAGCAGACCTGTCACCAGAAATGCTCAATGCCAGAAAGCAGTGGTGGGATATTGTGACAAGACTGAATGAAATGAATGCTTCACCCAGAATACTATACCCAGCAAAACTCACTTTCCGGTTTGATGGAAGAATACATGGTTTCACAGACAAAAAACAGCTCAGAAACTTCACAGACACAAAACCAGTCTTAAGAGAAAAACTGAAAGACCTAATCTAAGACAAGACTACCCTAAAATAAAAAAAATTAAAAAAAAACAACTCACACAAATTCAAGCAAAACAAAATCAGTTGTCACTAAAAACCTAGAATGGAAAGAAAAATCAAATAGCCTTTTTGCTGTTGTTGCTTCATAACTTCAGGTTGTCTTGATTTTTAAAATACTTTTTTAAATTAAGCCCAGACTGTGTGAACACTACCTCACCCAGTTACCCCAGGATCACCACTAGCACATCAGAACCTTCTCAAAACATTCCATACACTAACCGTCTTCAGGTCAGAGAAAAAGGAAAAAAAAAAAAAAAGCTCTGCAGGCAACTTCCACCTAAGCTCAGGTTTGTGAACTCCACCTCTTCCATCCTGCTTCGTCCCCAGACTGCAAGGATGTGTCATTTTAACTTACACCATACAGGTCTAGACAGGTTGGATCTAACATTTCTTTCCCTTAGATTATCTACAGCTCCCAAAACAGAAGAGCAAAACAGTGAAATAGTTTGCAATACCTCTATCATACTTAGATAACTTCCCTTGTCTAGGAGAAATAAACCCCAAATCGGATATGCCTCTAATCACTTCCAATACAATCAGTTCAGTAGATCACTTAACACCCTAAAACTTCAGCATTCCAAACTACCAAATGTAAAGAAATATGGGTAAACTAAGGAAGACACCTGCAGTTGGGGATATGGAGAGGAATCCTAGTAAGTTTCCAAGTCCACCAAAATGCATGAGTTTAATATGTAAGGACCTAAAATCAGCAATGAATGTCATAGCAATAGAAATCAAGGAATAACTAGCCTGCGAAATTAAAAAAATCTGTAAATGAAAAAGTAAACCAACTTAAAAAGAACTTTTACAGAAGATGAGAAAATTCAATCAAATGGAATGAGCGAAATAAAAAACATGTTAACAACCATAATAGCAGAATTACACAAAACATTGGAAGAAAATGTTAGGTACTTAATGAAAAAAGACAAAAACAACAATTTATGACTTATTGTAATACCAGAGGGAAGGAAAAAGGGAAAGGCTATGAATAACTAATGAGGGAAATAATAGAAGAGAACTTTCCCAATCTTTGGAAGGAGGCTGCTGTATAAATCCAAGAGAAAAAAAGAGTGCCAAACAAAATAGACCTAACAGAACAATACCGGGACATATAGTAATACAAATGGAAAAAAAAAAAGATAAACTCTTTGAAGTAGTAAGGGAGGAAAAAACTCTCAAGTAAAAAGGAAAGAACATAGAACCAAATCAGAACTTCCATTTAAAATTGAATCACCTTGAGATATACAGTTACAAAGTTGTTCATAATTTAGTTTCAGTTATACAATGTCCAATACCCTTCATCAGTGCACATTTCCTGCCACCAATGACCCCAGGCCCCTCCAAGCCTGCCTCTTATGGCAGACTTATTTTTTTTTCTCTCTCTCTCTTCAAATTGTTGTTTTTAATCTTTAAAGCACTTAGCACATCCTAAAACTCCAACGGGCTCAGTGTAATCTTCTCTGTTTTTGCTTTTCTCTCACTGCTACTTCTTGTGCTTCTTGTGTCCATAAGGAACAATTTTGAATACCTCTTTTCCATTTTTGTCTCATTACCCCTTTTGCCCCAGAGGAATGATTAATTTTTAGTAATACTTAGGTGAAGAATGATAAAACTCTCAGAGTCATTTTTGTGAGATTTGGAGAATGAGCGATTGCTATTCTTTTTATATATATATATTATTTAAATACCTTGATTACATACATGATTGTGTTTTATTTTCAGTCATGTAAAGAATACCACCCATCACCAGTGCAACATTCCCATCACCAATGTCCCAAATCTACCTCCTCCCCACCCGACCCCCGCCTGTACTCTAGACAGGCTTTCCATTTCCCTCATACATTCTCAATATTAGGACAGTTCAAAATGTAGTTATTTCTCTAACTAAACTCATCGCTCTTTGTGGTGAGCTTCCTGAGGTGAGCTGGAACTTCCAGCTCTTTTCTCTTTTGTGTCTGAAAATTATTATTGCAAGAATGTCTTGATTGCTATTCTTATGTGGAAGAGTTGAGGCAAACAAAAATGGGGGGTGAGAATGTAGGAATGAACTTCCCAAGCACAATTTGTAGGTGAACTAAGATAAATATTCACAAAAGAACAGTTTCTGTCTGGAGGGCTTTGGGATTCACTTGGCAAACTAGGGTTGACTACATGGAAGGCAAGACCCTTGGCTCTAGTATTGTTTCTCTGGCTGGAATAAATAGCAAAACAGGTAGAACTAACAGCCAGTCAGAACTTTTGAGAAGAAAACTCTGCTTTAAAATCTGTGTTGCTGCACATTGGACTCCCTGGGCCTTTCTTTGCCAGATAACAAATGTGGCGATCCACCGTGTCTGTTCTGTGGATAAAGAGTAGGTAGAGGTAGGAAATCTGGATTCTCTCTGCAAAGTGCCTTATCATCCTTCTTTCAAGCAGTCAACACACGATCTTCATATTCAAATAACTAACCCAGAGGAAAAGAGGGAGAATATTTGGCAGACCTAGTAGAAACTCAATCTGGGAGTTACAAATTCTTTCAGAGCTTTGGACTGCCGGCAGCCACAGATTTTATAGGACACATGAAAGTTTGCTTCCGCCCAGGAGTCCAGACACGCTCTTTTGTTCTGATATATAATTTCATTCAACAGTAGTATAGACACACAGACTTTGTTGATTTGCAGTTTGAGGAACCATTTGCATTTGCTTCTTTCCAGAACATGTTATTAACAACCAATTGGGGCACTGTTGCAGGCTTTTCTTTTCTTTTTTTTTTTTTTGTCTCTTTCCCCATAGGTGAGAGTGGAATTGAAAGAGTGGATTAGAGATTTCTCTGCAGGCATGCAGGCTAATTTATGGACTTTCTGTTAGAATGGCTCATGTATGTATTTTTCAGCGTATATAGCGCTCCACTTAGACCATAATCAATGGTAAAGAATAAGACAGCTTTTTAAAACGTGACCCTTGGAGTGGAACTAATCAGCCTGTGGTTTCCATTCAGGTAGTTTCACCAGGGGCCAATGTGCTCTCCATGTATCCTCAGACAGGAAATGACCCGAAGGTCCACTTCCAGTTGAGTGGATGCTTATCTCAATACTCACCCCTCTCCTGCCCTTGCTCTATCCCTACGCAGCCCACTCTTGTGCATCTTAAAGTTAAGCCTGCAATCACAGGATCTTGGTGTCTGGAGTACTGATCTGGAACTGCCATTACACTCACACTGATTTTTGTATATTATATGACATACGTTGAAAAGGAGCTTTTTGGAAATTTTATATCATTTATCAGTTTTAAAGTGCAGTGAAAAATAAGAATTGATTCTTTTGCCCAATAGCTTGACTGTGCTTTATTTATTAAGAGGGATATTTTCCCATAGGCATTAATTCCCTTGTTTGGATGGGGTGGGGCATTCTTATTTTATCTTAACTTTGGGAATGTTAGCAGCGGTTTGAGAGGAGAAACTTTGAAAAGAATAAACAGATTGATGGCAATTGCAGATTGCCGGAAGATTTTTGAACAAAATGAAAAATGGCTTGACCTTGTATCAAATATCATCATTTATAAGAAACTTGCTATAGAAAATAAGCATTTACCATAATATGAAGTTTCCTATGTTCCTATATTTAATCAAAAACACAAGGCAAATAAATTTGGACTGGGAAATGTTCTCATGTTTATCATTATGAGGAGGGAAGCTTTTATTTTGACATTAAAAGTTTCATTCTTTAGGAGGTAAGTGCTTTGGTTCCTATTAATTTTAATTTTGGGGAGGGGAAATCACATTCAGTGGTGCTCAGGAATCATTCTTGATATGTAATGAGGGACAATAAAGGATGCCAGGGATTGAACATGGGTCAGCCACATGCAAGGCAAGTTCCTTAACTGTTATACTATATTTCTTGCCCCCCCCATACATTTTTGGAAATTCTGTCTTTCTAGAAACATCAAGAACAAAAGCATAGAAATCCATCTTTTTCTAGGGAACTCTATTGCTCTAAAGTGTAGGAATCGCCAAGACTTTAGATGATTTATTCTCCTAATATAGTAGGCTGCAGAAACTTAGACTACATGAGAAATATAAGCATTTCTTTTGAACAAAAAATATTTCTCTTAGAATGTTTCTTAGCGAGGGACCATAAGTCAGTATTATATCCTGTCAGAAGTGCCAGCTGTGGCTTACTATTAACATCAACATACAGATCTCTGAAAGAAGAGTATCACTTTTGTTATGTATCTGTTCTTATTTTCTATCGTTAGACTTTTACATAACATTGGAAAACTAACAAGAGAGATATCAAAGTCATTTTCTTGATCTCAGATCTTCAAACTTCTTGCCTTTAAAAAATCTATTATCAGAATGAGCTAAATATTATGTGCAGCATTTATAAAATATGTCTTATTAGGCCATAATAGGAATATATGTGTTTATGTAAAACTAATCTTTGGGCCTTTGAGATAGCTCAAGATTGTTGCATGCACAAAGCTCCAACTTTGATTCCCAGCCCACATAGTCTATACTCCACCACATATGGCCTGGTGGCCCTGGGACCATGACTCTCACCTCCTTCCAGCATTGTACAGGCAAATATTGCCCTCTGAGCACTACTAAGGAATCACCTTACTCCAAACTCAGCTCTTGTTATGAAGCACTTGAAGATAGTCAAAATCTCATAGTGGAGAATTGGCTCCTAGTATTTGAAATTGTAAACATTTAATTTCTTGCTAACAACTTTAGAAATGACAAACCAATAAAAATTGATTAAAATATGGCTTTTCAGTCAGAACATCTTCTGACCTCTTATCTGAAAAAAATAGGAAAAGTAGCATTCTTTTCCATTTCCTTGAGATACTGTAACTCACAGTACTGTTATTGATAAAGTTTTATGTGTTTAATGCTTTGCACCACGCCCTCCACTAATGTCTGCTTCCCTCCACCCTTGTTTTGGGGTTTTGCCCTTCAAGCCACTATCTTCTCCTCCATGTTAAGTGCAGTTCTGTGGGCCAGTTCTCACGCTTTTGGACCCTGAAATATTATTTTTATAGGAAGCATCTTTGCCTAAGATATTATTTTCCAACCATGGAAAGTTCCAAAATATATCAATTGTATCATTGTAATAAATGGGAACTTCAGAGATTAAGTTAGATTTTTCCCTTTCATCTTATAAATAAATGAACTAAAAGTAGAACTCCAAAATGGGAATTTTGAACAAACACTGAAACTGACAGAATTATTCGGCAGTGATGAAAGTAGACATATGAATAATCGTATATAATCTGTTCTATCAAGATGAATTCATTTCTAGGGGGATATACTTTTAAAGTTGCCATCTTTTAAAAGTTCAATTTATCAAAGTCATATCACATCTGTTATAAAAATTCATCTCCTGCTAAGATATACCCAACTAATTTTCCAGAAATGGCATTTTTCACAGTTTATGGCATTTCTCTTCACCACAGTGCTTACCACATCAAATGTATTTCTTAAGTGACAACAGGACAGACTCACAGAAATTCTTCTCTGTGCATAAAACTTTTCATTTATTAAGACAAATCACTGCTAAGGAAACAGGTTTTAACATTTTCAGAAACACTTGTATTTCTGAGAAATAGAAAACCCCATATAGGAACCCTTATTTATATTTAGAAGTAATTTTATCCATTAGTCATTTGGATAAAACCTTAAAATTTTAATATTTCATTGTAAGTCACAGCACCTCAAATATTTTTTTAAAAAGCCAATTTCTATTGAAGTCATTTAACAGATGAGACTAATTTGGCATTAGTTTAACACTTTGATTTAATTTATTCTATTTTGTATATTTAATTTTTTAATTTTATTTTATTGCAACAACTGTGATTTACAAAGTCCTTCATAGTTTCAGACATATTAGGGTCAATCAGAGTCAATCCCTAAACCAGGGTCGACTTCCCTTCACCAATGTTTGCAGAGTGCATCCTATACCACCACATTTTGCCCCCTGGCTTGCCAGTATAACCGGCCCATTTTAAGTTTAGATTGTTATAGTTTTGGTCTCTTGCTTTTATTGTTGTTGATTTTGGCTTGGATATTTAGTTCTGTCCTTTTTCATCTTCACCAATGCACCTCAGACCACTTGGCCCTTGGTCCCCATCATTTCTTGCCTCGTGTTATTAATTCATATAGAAAAATACAGAAATATGAGGTAAAACAAATTAATTCATGTCCCAAGGTTCTATGAAAAAAACAGGAGCCCCTATCTAAAAGATATTTTTTTTTTACATATGTGCCACAAAAGTTGGGAAAATAGAAAAAAACTTTGGCCTAAAAACAGATGTCCCTACCAACGAAATATCTTGTCATAAAACCAGCTACAGGCTACAGGCCTTCTAAGTTGTCTAACTCCAAAGTCCTTCTTCATGGTTCCAGGAAAAGTTCTCCTCAGTCAAAGTTGTTGCAGTTAGGTTTCTGTAATTAGAGATCTTGGTTTTTGCACAGATTCTCTGAGAAGTCAGGGTGACACAAAGCATCTCCTGGTTTGATCTCACCGTTAGGTGGCAAAGCCAAAAAAACCTGACCTGAAAGCAAGTTATTGCTGTTTCCTAGTCATCTATGAATAAAAAGATTAAAAAGTTATTATAGATATATTAAAATTAAGACACTAAAACGTTCTTTTTTTTTTTTTTTTTTTTTTTTTTTTTTTTTTTTTTTTTTGGTTTTTGGGCCACACCCTGTGACGCTCAGGGGTTACTCCTGGCTATGCGCTCAGAAGTTGCTCCTGGCTTCTTGGGGGACCATATGGGGCACCGGGGGATCGAACCGCGGTCCGTCCTAGGCTAGCGCAGGCAAGGCAGGCACCTTACCTCCAGCGCCACCGCCCGGCCCCCACTAAAACGTTCTTATAGTGAGCACTGTAATGGGAGTACATGGCTTCCAAATGCATTCTGCTCCTGTGTATAAAAGCATTGGAATATTATTATAGACATTTATAAAGTGTAGTTATTTGAAAATCTACTCAATCAAACAGCTGTATCCATTGCTGTCATTCTGTTTAAAACATAAAACAGAATATAAACTGTTGGAGATTTCACAGATGAGGTAGAGATTTCTGAAACTTCTTGCTAATCAAATTTAAACAAACATTATCTTGCTGCATTTTAAAAATTTTTTATTGAAACCATTGTGAATTACAAGTCTTCCACAGTTGTATTTCAGGTACATAGTGACAGTGAGTTAGGATCATTCCCACCACTAATGTTAACCTCCCTCCACCATAGTTTCAGCATGATCCAGTACCTCCACCCTTAACTCCCTGGACAGCTAGTATAACAAGTCCATTTTGTGTGGAGCTTGTTATTGTTTGGGTCTCTTGATTCAATTGTCTTTAACTTTGGTTTGGGTGTTTTGGGATCTGACATTTTTTATTTCCACTCAATGCTCCTGAGACCGCTTGGCCTCTGGGTCCCATCCACCTTTTTTTCTTTTCTCAATTTGTAGGAGGATATAGAGATATGAGGTAGAAGAAGATGATTCAGTTTCTTTTCTGGGGCCAACAGTGTTTGAGACAATTCTTATATAGAACATTGCATTTCTCCAAGCAGTTAGTCTAAATACCACATATAAGTGTTATCAGTATTTATTCTTCTTCTGGTTTACTTTATTTAACATAATATCTTTCAATTTTATCCATGTTGCAGAAAATTGCTATTGCTTTTTCATTTACTTAAGGTGTCCCATTAGGTTGTTGATTTTGTCATTTTCTTCTTTCCTAATGTAGGTCTGTATTGCTATGAGTTTCACCCTAATTACTGCTTTTGCTGTGTCCCAGAGATTTTACCAATTTGTTTCTCCATTATCATTTTCTAAAATAACTTTTTTTCATTTATTTGGTTTTTGGGTCACACCTGGCAGCGCTCAGGAGTTACTTAGTCATGGCTCTTTGCTCAGAAATTGCTCCTGGCAGGCTCGGGGGACCATATGGGGTGCCAGAATTCGAACCACCAACCTTCTGCATGCAAGGCATATGCCTTACCTCCATGCTGTCTCTCCGGCCCCTAAAATAACTTTTTAATTTTTTTCTTCATATCCTCTTTTATGCTGTTGTTGAGCAGCATGTTGTTTAGTCTCCAGGTGTTAGATTTTCTCCACATCTTATTTTTAAAACAATCTTGAGCTTTGTAATTGTATGATAAAGTACTTGGTATAATTCTTATATTTGTGACTTTCTGTAAATTAAACTAATATCAGCATGCATGTGGTTCTTCCTAGAGGAGGTAACATGTGCACTTGAGAAGAATGTATATTCAGCTTTTTGAAAATTAAAAGGCCCTGTTTAGATTCATTAGTCCTAGTTCTTCTAGTTTCTCATGTAGGGCTCTTATGTCTTTGTTAGTGTTCTGCCTAATAGATCTGTCTGTGGCAATAGTGGCATGTGAAATCTCCCCTACTATCATGTTTCTGTTTATGTTTCTCTAGGGTTTGTGAGTAAAAGCCTCACATATTTTGCTGACTCTACATTTGGTGCATGAATGTTGATCAGAGTTAGTACTTCTTGGTCTATTGTCTCCTGATCTATGAGTAGTGTCCATCTTTGTCTAGAAAATTGAATTCTTGAGGTTGAATGAAATTTGGTCTGATATAAATATGGCATAGGCCTTCATCTATGATGCTCAGGTGTTTTGGTAGACTTGGAAATTTGCCAAGATTTTTTTCTATATGCCCAACTGCAGGTCTCTTTCTTACTTTCCCCATTGTTCTGTGCATTTGGTGGGTTGAAATGCAAGTTTCAGGGTGTTTAAGAAAGTGATCTTATGAGTTTTAAGGAAAATAAAAGACATGTTTGCAATAATTCTCAGAGACAAAAGAGAGGAGGGCTGGAGCGTCCAGCTCACAATATGAAGCTCACCACAAAGAGCGGTGAGTGCAGTTAGAGAAATAACTACACTGACAATTATCATAGCAATGTAAATGAATGAGGGAAGTAGAAAGCCTGTCTCAAATACAGGCGGGGGTTGGGTGGGGAGAAGGAAGATTTGGGACACTGGTGATGGGAATGTTGCACTGGTGAAGGTGGGTGTTCTTTATATGACTGAAACCCAACTTCAATCATATTTTTAATCAAGGTTGTTTAAATAAAGATATTAAAAATTATAAAAAATGGTAAAAAAAGAAAGTGTTCTATTGAACTGATTAAAAAATTGACTAGAATTATATCTGCTTTAGAGGTTATTTTCCTAATCAAGGTTATATAAGTATGATAAAATATTGCAACTAATTCATTGGTTGTTCAACTGCGTTTTGACCTGTATATTTTCTGGGAGAAGGAAGTGATAAACCTAATCTGCCTGGAAATATATGACATAAATTTAAATGTTTCATGTGATGCTCTTGTGTCCACTCAATTTGGTAAGAGAGGATTGATGGGAGGGAATGGAGGTTCCCTCTCTCTGCACACACACACACACACCTGAAGTATGCAAATGATGGCAGAGGAATCAGAGCCTGTGGTGAGATGTGGAAGCATTCTGGGGAAAATGCTGCAGGCTTTACTGGCCACATTTGATGGGAGGGCTGATTCTATCTTAGATTCAAATCTAACTTTACACGAGGTAAACAGTTGTGCAGATAAAAAAAAAAGAAATTTGTAATGAATGAAATACAATGGAATGATATATATGCTTGTTGTCAAAGATATGACTATAAAAGCAAATTAGGTTTGTTTGTTTTGTTTTGTTTTTACTAAAAAAGTGAAAAAGAAACAGTTCTATAGTATTGTTAAATAAGTTTAATATGGATCTCTCTTGTTGAAAAAAAAATAATTCAACTGTGCTCTCCTTGTAAATGGGAGATGTTGAAAGTAGTTAGAAACCTGCAGAATTCTCAAATAAGTTAAAACTCTTTTCTCTAGGATCACAAAGCAGAGAGGTTTCAAATTTATTATTTCCTTCAAAAAATGTGGAAATTGGAATCAGAGTTTGGTTGAACTGTTGGACATTCCCTTCCTGATTCCAACTGCCCACAGCTATTTTCCCTGCAACGGAAATAGGACTAGACATCAGGTACCAAATTCCAAAGCTCTGTAGATGGGTCCTGAGGGAACAGATACACAATCATGAGCAGAATCCAAAAGAGCTCCCCCTGCCCCCTGGCATGTGTAAAAAAAAAATCCTCCCTCTGCCTAATGGGAGAACCAGCTCCCTGGACTTCCTTAGTGAAGAAAGCAAGTGCTGCATCGCTCAAGGACAGGGCTCTGTTGCAACATCATCCCCTGTGTAAACTCTGACCCTGAGACCTAGGAGGGCACCAGGTTTGAAAAGGCCCTAGCTGCCTGTACCTTTGAAGGTCTTTTCAAAGCTATCTGTACCTTTTAAAGGAGTATGTTTGAATACTCACAAAAAAAAGGGCATTAGGGCACTGAAAGACCTTGGTCATCTGTTCATGAGGCACTCAGGAATAAAGGGATGTAGCACATCATAGCTCAAGGATAATGCTTCATAACTCTGCATCCTTGCCTGGCATCTCTCCACTTATAAAGGCTATGAAGGTATCTGTGTGTGTGTGTGTGTGTGTGTGTGTGTGTGTGTGTCTGTCTGTCTGTCTGTCTGTCTGAGACTTGGACTCAAACTTTTCTCTTAACTCTCTTTCTCACTAGGGAATAAAAAAAAATGAATGCAGGAGATTTGCAGTTTGTCAAATGGTCTGAAGAAAAAAAGGCTTTAGCAGACAGTCTTTCTAGAGGTTTCCACAGGCAGGACCGGTAGGGAGCCTCCTTTCACACACATACCAGTTGTTAATACAAATGTCTGTCTGCCTTGGCCCACTTCCTTTCATTTGTACAATTTCAAGGATGTCCGGGCAGCTCTGCTCCAGGCAGCCCTTAGAGCCACTCATGCGTGAGGGCTCGTGTTTTATTCTCTCCCCAGTAGGATCCCAGCCTGCTGTGCCCACAGCCCAGGGAACACTCTCTTTCATCCCTCAGCAGTGATTGAGAATCATTCCACAAAAGCCTGCTGGGTCTCGGCAATAAGTACTTTGGTCTGTGGTTCTGATAATGCTCAGTTCCATTTCCTTCTCCATTGAGATCATGTCTACTGGGGAAGAAATGAAATTTAATCAGGATGAGTTTTAAGATAATATCACACTATCAATTGCGAGGGGCGGGGTATCTCACCTCCAAACCTAACATTCTCTATGCATCTTCAGAAAAGAGTACATGAACTTGATTTCACAACTTGAATATTTCTCACCAGAGCTTTCATGTTCTTGGGAGCAGGAATCCCAGTGTAGTATGGATATTTTAAAGTATTATTTAACAACTTTGAGTGGTTTGTGGGTGGCAGTGAGTGAGTTTCCTTTGGAGAGGTCAAGTCTAATATTTTCCTAATTTCTCTAGCACTCAGGCCTCCAATAAGTCCTTTGGTTTTAGTAGGTTGCTTTGAATAAAAAGTTCATAGAAAAATTATTTTTAATTACTTTAAGCACTATGGTTATAAAGTTGTTCATAATACAGTTTAATTTTTTATAGTTACAAATTTATTCATGATTTAATTTCATACATACAGTGTCCAACACTCTTCATCAGTACATATTTCCTGTCACTAAAGACTCCAGTTTCCCTCTTGCCCAATCTGCTGCCTGCCTCTGGGATAAAAATGATATATATATATATATATATATATACATATATTTAAAAAACTTTCAAACTTATAACTTAATTCAAACAAAGTTTGAAAGTTTACAAAGTTAGTTATCATCCAGTTGTTTCTGGCATTTAAAGTTCCAGTACCAATCTCATTACTAGTGTGATATCGCCTCCACCATTGTTTCCTGTTTCCAACTCTTTCCCCTTGGCAGATATGAAAAACTTAATATAGCTTGTTACAACTATATGTTAATAGGTTTATCACCACCCAAAAAATACACCCAACTTCACTAAAAGAAAGCTCGTGAAAATTTGTTATAGCCTACAATGGGTTATTAAGCCACTGATTGAAATTTTACTAAGCTGTCTAATAGATGATGTTAGGTCATGAGTTGGGTTCAAACTTAGATATTTTTCTATGAAATGTGTGGCATTTTTTTTCACATTCTTCCTGGCATCTAAATTTTGGAAGGCCCAGCTATTGACTCTTTTTTTTTCTTCCTAATTATGTCCATTAATAAGAAAATCTCATGTAATCTCAAGTTTCTAAGCCTTATCTATATATCTGTCATAGGGTCCAACATTTATATGTGCAGCCTGGATGTCTCTGAACTCTGAGCTTGAATCTCCAGCTTCCTACTCAACATCTCCACAGGGACAATCCTCAATACCACATACTTCACCTATCTAGACCTGGATCCCTTCTGTTTCTCCCCGCTGCACCCTCCTGCCTCTCCAGCTGTGCCTGACAGGCCCCTTCTCTCAGTTTCTCCTGTCAAATCTTGGAGAAATTTTTTACTCCATTATATTTCCCCATCACAGTCACTTCATCTGTAAATCCAGCACCAATTCCTTCACTGTATTTGCAAAATCCATATACTTCTTTCCTTCTCTACCACAAGGCACTGGACTCTTCCTGTCACTGTTTTTCCACTTGTGTGGTGAAGAAAGCTTCCAGCTTCTCACCATTTCCACCCTTCTTCCATCTTCCTGCCAGCAAAGAATGGGAGTCTTTACAAAATGAATTCTGCTCATGCTGTTTCCCTGTGAAAAGCCTCCCTCCTTACAGGGCATTTTACTCTTAGCTTGTTAAAACCGAGTTGTCATCATTACTTTCTACATACTACTCACTCCCTGTAAGACTTTACTCCCTCCAGCCTTCTCTGCCACCCCCCTTCCATTTCATTGGGCATTCCACTCTCTCTTTCCTCTCTACAGAGTTCTTTTGCCATCATAATTTTTGTTCTTTTTGGCTATTATCACCTTCTGGTCACATCATTTATCAACTCTCTGCGAAAGTCTATCTCCTCAACAATAGTGATAGCTGGTTACTTCCTTTCTCTTATTCAATGGCTGTGTTCCTGGTGCCTGAAGAATGCTAGGCACCATAAAAGTGCTTACTCAGTATTTATTGACTAGATAAATGATCAACCTGATTCTTCCAGCCATCATCCACCATGTCAAACCCAAGGCTTTCCATTCTCTTGACCACGAGAGTTTGGGGCACCATTTCTGCCCCTGTACATCCAGGTGTACCCCATTCTATTCATATTCATAGTTCTCTGGCACAACTTTCTTTTTGGTTTTTGTTTTTGGCCCACACCCAGCATGCTCAGGGGTCACTCCTGGCTCTGAGCTCATGAATCATTCCTGATTTGGGGGGGGGGGGAGCTCTGTGATGCCGGCGACAAATATCGGATCAACCTCATGCAAGGTAAACTCCTTCCCCTCTGTGATATGCTATGGCACCACTGACTGACATTTGTTATTACATAGGAGTTTTGCTTGGAAAGCCATTTCTTTTCTCTCAGCTGAAAGTTTCCCGTCAGTGTGTGAGTCAATACAGAACAACTCAACTGGCAGGCACTTCACGTGGAGCTTACTCGGCTCTTAATTTCCTCACCTCACTGCCCAGTCAATTCCAGGAGAGTCTGGTTTCCTGCTGGTTAAATGCAATGGACTTTGGACAATCATTTCAATGATCTCAGAATTTCTCTCCAATCTTGACTTTTCAGCTGTGGAGTTAATTTGTAATTCTTTCCCTCCTCGCCTTCCTTTTAGGGCCCCTCTTCTTTTCCTGTCCCTGAAGTGGTTACATTTCTCTAGCCAGAGATTCTGAATTTGGTGTGCTGGATCCATGAGAGAAACCTTAAATGAAACCAAAAGTATGCATGTGTGTGTGTGTGTGTGTGTGTGTGTGTGTGTGTGTGTGTGTACACGTGCATGCATGCAGAATTTTTATTTGTTTGGGCCACATTGGTCATGTTCAAAGCTCATTCCTGGCTCTGCACTCAAGGTTATTATAAAAATTCCATTTGAAAAGCAGTGGGTGTTTATAGAGTTAGGACATGGACGTTTTAATGCAGCCCTGAACCTTTCAACCCTCAAAGTGCTTCTTCAATTGTCAGTTGGAAGAGCTATATCTCCCCAATTTTTAAATGTTTTTATTTTTAAGGGTCATAAGGGAGCCTAAGCAATATATGACTCATACATTATAAACTCACTGAGGTGACAGTCCCAGATTTATCTCTGTAGAAAGTCTAAGAAAGATAGAGGTTGCAAACAGTCTGTCATTTGGGGCACAATATTTAGGAGATTGGGATCAGACTCTCTTATAAATTTAATCAGGCTGAGAGATGTTTATAAATTTGCATTTTGGTATTTATCTGGTACAGTCAAAATGGCACGCTCTTAAAGATATGAATAAACACTGGGAAAATCAAAGTATTCCTTATATACAATGTGATAAAAAAAATTTGACAGGGTGGTCCCAATTGCTTTCACATTCTTTAAAAGGCCTGCAGTAGTTTAAAAAAATTATGGAAGTTAAGCAGGTGCTTTTTCTCACATGTGTTCCATATGTTTATTGTATCTGATGTTACCTATATTTGCAAAACTCATCATTTATTTACATTTGGTAGTCCTTCTTGATTTCGTGCGGTTAGTGAAAATGTTGGCCAAGTATGTTTAAGATGTTTCTTTTTTTTTCCTGTCCTAGGATAGAATAGACAACCTCAGTAGGATCTGAAGTTAATCCATTTCTATCACTACAATTACTTTAGCGAATCTGGTACCCCTCACATCTGCAACATCATGCAGAGTTAGTGATCGAGTTTGCCCTAAGATATTTCTGATACACATTTATAGCCCTATTTATAGCAGAATGTCACTGTATGGTCCCGTGAACTCGTATAATTTAATACAACAACCCAAGTATTTTACTTCATAATACAGCAATGTTGACACCAAACTCTACCCAGCAGAGCCCCCTGGTCCACAGGGAACCAGAGTCAGGTCCTTTTCCTGAACTCTGGATTCTAGAACTCTCCCGCTCTTTCTCGATTCCTAACAGTCTTTTGATGAGATGTGGAACATGCATCCAAAGTGAATTTTAGAACCAAACTTTTGAATTTTGAAGACTAATGTTAAGAAATTTGTTACATTCTTCTCAGTAATTATAAACACCCAGAGTTGGGAGAAAATTGGAAAGTGAAATTCAAAATTACTGACCTAGAGCTTTGAACAAATGACTCTTGTATGTAAAAGTTTAGCAGGTGAATCAAGGTTCTCTCTAAAATCATTCTGCAGCAAATTAGGTATCATGTAATATGTTTTTATAATCAAGAGATGATGCTAGTCAATGTTTGAAAATTGTAGAAATTTCGAGGTCACAATAATTACCCATGATTCTCCTTCCCAGAGACATTCACTTTTTACATACATTCTCTTGCTCTCCCCTCTCCTTACTTATGCCTTTTAATCACTTCACTTGTATTTACAAAGATAACAATTAATTTATGGAAATTATATATCTGAGAAAATGTGTAATTTTCTCAACTTGAGACTGCTCAAATTTGCTTATAACTTGTCAAAGTTATATGAACCTATATGAGTAATCTATAACTGGAATAATACTAGTTCCAGTATTATTTTGTAAGAAAATATAAGGGGACTACATTTATATGCAAATCATTTACATATTTTTAAATATAATTTTTATTTTGATCATAGTGGCTTACATATTGTTGAGAATAATATTTTAGATACATATTTACATAAAATCAGGGGGGATTCCCATCACCGATTTGTCCTCCCTACACCTCCGTTTTCATCCTTCCTCCCATATCCTCCTCCCTCACCCCCAGGGCTGCTAGAATATATGGTCCCCTCTGTACCCAGCTCACTACTTAGTAGTCTTGCACCTGTTTGGTCTTGGTGCCTCCCTTATTTCCCCCTCTAACTGGGATAGATAGTTCAAGTTATGTGGTTTTGTTTGAAGAAGAGAAAAGTAATAAACTGGGGTAAAAGTCTAATGCACCGAAAATGGGCGGAATTCTTCTAGAGGCTCTCATCATCGGTTTGAGAGACGAAGGAGAAAAAGAAGGCGAAACACCCCAACAGTACAAAAAGAAGTGTCAAATATCCAGTGAAGACTCCAACAATAATGATAAGCACCACAAAAAAAACCATGGTCTTGAGATAAGAAACATGGCAGAGCACATAAAAAAGAAAAGAAGAGAAAAAAAATAAGTATAAATGGGGAGAACAACTTCAATAACCACACCAAAACAAAGAAATCAACAAAAAGTAGATAGGTAAATAAAAATTAAAAAAAATAATAATAAATGTATAAAATAAATAATAAATGATAAAAAATAATATATAAAAAATAAAAAATGTTTTGTGCCTTTTGCTTTTTTTCCCCTCCTGCCCTGGCACAGTAAATATTGGGGTCATTCGAAAAGGAATTCACCTGGCCTAAGAGATATGGGGTTTCTCCAACTTTGGAGTATATTGTCAAGGGATTAACTATAGACTCTGCTCAGGTTCATTTACTCTCCCGGTGGTGCTTTCGTGGTATTTGGAAGACTTCTGCTTCATCCTGGGTGATAAAATCAGACCTCTGTATCTAGAGATCTCAGTATCTGCACAGGTCCAGGACTGGGACTTATGGTGAAGTCTTTCTTTGTGGTTCTAGAAATTCTGTTCCCTCAGTGGCATTTTAATCCATCTTTTGTGGTTGGTGGTCTTGGTCTTTGCACTGATCCTAGGATGGCACCTAGTATAGCGTCTTTTATTGTGTTTCCAGAAGCCCCATTCCGTTGCAATTGTCTCTGCCAGACCTTTGGAACTGGGGATCATGATTGTTGTGCAGGTCATAGTTCAAACCCTAGACTAGGGCTTTTTTATTGGTCCCAAGATATATACAGTCTGGTCATGGTTCTAGCAGTGATCTGTAAATCACGATCTTGGCTTTTGGACCTACCAAAGGTGACAAGTCTTCTGATTTTGTCTTATCGTTAGCTGGTAAGGTAGGATAACCTGCTCTTAGGTCAAGTTGTTCCCATTTCCTCGTTTTCAGGATATCATATTAGAGCTGGCACTTGTTGGTGACCCAGCAGTATTAGGGTTGTCCCAGATGGGAGTTGTTTCCTGTCGCTGTTGTGAAGAACTGTGTCGTTTCTATGTCTGGGATCCAGGGTTCAAGGCTGGACGGATGGTGTCTAATCACCCGAGGTCTAAGTTGGGTCCGCGTGACATATTTTCAAGGTAGGAGGCAAATCATTTATATTTAAATGCATATCTATATACATTTATATAGAAGAATGTGTTTATTAGTTTATACATTTAATATTAATTTTTGAAAAAATATTAACATCAATAAAATATTGAAATCAATAAATTTTAATGTTTTAAATTAATACATAAGTAAGATTCTTTATAGTTTGTAATTTTAATGAACTTTTTATGTATTTTTAGGTTTGGGGTTCATACCTGGTTGTGGTCAGGGTCGAAACTCGTGGAAAATTTTTTTTTCTTTTGTTGCCATAATCTTTAATCATAAGAGGTATAAAGAAACAGGTTTGCTTTTAGAAATTAAAATGTTTTAAAACTACTGTGGGGAAGACTTGTGAACCTGTATGACTATCATTTATATGTGACATTTAGAATACCTACATGAAGAAATGCAATGGTTTTAAATGGGGCTTGTTGAGAACACTCTAGACCCAACAGTATGGTAAGGAGAAGGAAAGAAATTGAGTGGAGAAGGAAAAAGACACATATGAAAGGACAGTGGCCAAGGAGCCAAGATGCATTACAGAACTAAATATCTAAGCCAGAGTCAACAACAATGAAATCATGAGACCCAAACTTTAACAATCAAACTTAAAATGGGGCGGGGGAGGTGGAGCTGGAACAGTAACACAGTGGTAAGGCATTTGCTTTGCATGTGGATGACCCAGGACGGACCTAGATTCCATCCCCAGAGTCCCATATGGTCCCCCCTGGGCCAGGAGTGATTTCTGAGTGCATAGCCAGGAATAATCCCTGAGTGTCACAGGGTGTGGCCCAAAATCCTCCACCAAAAACAAACAAACAAACAAACAAAAAAACCAGAAAGGCTGGTGGTGGCATGGGATGGACTCTGGGAACACTGTTGAGGGAAATGGACACTTGTGGTGGGATTGGTGCTGAAATACTGTTTGTCTAAAACCCAACTATGAATAACTTTGTAAATCACATAGTTGAAATCATCTTTTTTGGTTTTTCAGCCACACCCAATAACGCTCTGGCTTGGGGGACCATATGGGACGCCTGGGGATCGAACCATGCTCCATCCTAGCCTAGTGTCCCCAGGACCTTACTGCTTGCGCCACCACTCTGGCCCCTAAATAAAAAAAAATTTTAACAATAATAAATCTTTACAGAAGTGAGTAAAGTAGAGATAGTATTTGCATGTGGCCACCCAGGACTCAATACCTGGTACCCCATATGGTCTCCGAGTACCACCAATATTGATTCCTGATTCTACGTAGAGCCAGGAGTAAACCCTGGGCACTTCTGGTGTGGCTGAAAATAAAAAAAAAAAATAAAATAAATTAAAAGTAGAAGCGGCGGGGCCGGGCGGTGGCGCTGGAGGTAAGGTGCCTGCCTTGCCTGTGCTAGCCTAGGACAGACCGCGGTTCGATCCCCCGGCGTCCCATATGGTCCCCCAAGAAGCCAGGAGCAACTTCTGAGTGCATAGCCAGGAGTAACCCCTGAGCGTCACAGGGTGTGGCCCAAAAACCAAAAAAAAAAAAAAAAAAAAAAAAAAAGTAGAAGCGGAGGATGAGTACAGAATGTCTTTATTCATCCAGTAACACTGAAGTTTACAGCCAGTGTTAACTTGGACAAGCAGCTCGAATAGACCTAAGAAGAGAAAATGATTGAATCATGTAGAATTGTTCAATTGATTTTATTTTAACTTTCTAGTTGATAGATGTTCTGAATACAAATGAATAAATATACTTTATAGATGCTCATTTATTGTTCTTAGTGGATAAAAGAACTAATGTGTGAAATACATTAAAATGATAACTAATATGAAAATGATTTTATTTTTGGGTGCTTTGGAGCATTAAATTGCTATGTAATTTTTCCTAAGTCCTGAAAAGTAACCAACTTAATATAATTTAATGATTTACAAATATATTCTGAATATTTTTCTATGACTTACTATGCATATGACTTATAAATATGACCCTGGACTTTTTGGTAATAAATTTCATTTATGACCCTGGATTTTCACTTACATTTTGTGGCTGCAATTTGCAGATAAAAATAAGCACATAAACGTATTAGATATCTAAAATGAAGCATTTAAATAGCCTTAGCAAAAGAAAAGAATAAATCTTTAAATACAATTATGCTTCATATTTATGAAAATAATCAGGAAAGAAATCTTTCAGGTTTTGACTCAACTTTAATTTTCTTTATAATAAATACAATAAAACCATTTCCATATTTACTCTTGAGCTCTCTTTCTATTTCTCATATTTTATAAAAGAAATGCCCACCAGGCTCAAGATTATAGCAATTTCTTTTCCTCTAGTGTAAAAGAAGACTTTTCCTTCCCAGAATTCAAACCGCCGGGGATTAAATGTCTTTCAAAAGAAAACCCTAATTTGAAATACCCTTATCTAAGTAATATAATATGACTATGGCCAAGGTAAGAATTCTTAATGACTACCTTGTGGGATAATACAACAGGCAATATAAATTACGAATAATGTTTATTCCAGGCAAGCGTGTAAGACTCTTTGAAAATAGAAACTTCTAATAAAGAGCTTTAGGAGGTGCTATTGCTGCAAAATAATTTTAAATTAATGTACATAATCTATAATGCTTTAATTTTGGCTGCCTTTTTTCTGGAGTGTGTAATTAGCATATTGTTTTTTAATTTTAATAATAGGTAGTTTTTGTCTCAACTTGAATTAGTTGAGTGAGTTGTTGGTCTTGAATGTAACCTCCATTCAATTGCCCCACTCTATTTGTATAGCATTTTCAAACTTATAGAAGAATTTGATAGACTGTTCTCATGTTATTTGAACATAGAGGCTTAATCAAGCATGGCATGGGGTTCTCATCAGGAGAAAGTCCCCTCCTTGGGTTTGGGTGGCACTTGTGTCTGCCCTCCTCTGTCGGCCGAGCCTTAGTCCCATCTCTTTTATCTGAGCAGAAAGATGCTCTGTGGGGAGATTGGCTCTTAGCAAGTTATTTTCTGTATGTTTAATTCACAATGAAAATAAACAATAAGACTTTCTGGCATACCACGGAGAAGCCACATTTTGAGAATGTGATCCTATGCTATAAGCACAATCGTCTTTTAAAGGCCCTTTAAAAATTCCATACATAATTTTTAGACATATATAATACAGTTAAAATATTCTCTCAGCCATTCTTAAGCACCCTATTATGTGGGAACTGGGATATGGAGAATTTGATGTAATATTTTCACAGTAAGGTGGGTAAGGATTCTGCTTCCTGGAGCTACGAGAGAGGCTACTTACCTGCACTGACTTTGGGCCTAGCCATCACTCTCAAGGCTGAGGTCCCCAGAGATGTTTCTGGAAGAAAACTCCTTTTGGTCCTCACAGCCTCTTGTCACTGATACATCCTGTTTCCCTTCAGAGAGTCTCTGATGTTGTTCTACTGTCCCCCACCCCCTGCAAGGCCCACTAATGAAAGATTTGCACCCGAGATAAAATAGAATTGAGGGGCTCCTGCCTGGGAACTGTGTCCCTGTAAGAAGCTCCGAGTCTAAATTGTTTGGACCCATCGGGAACCAGGGTGAGTGCAACCCTCCACCTCCTCCTCCTCTGAGGGGTACCTGGGCGCTGCCTGGGAACTGCCTTCCTGTAAGAAGCTCAGAGACTAGACAGCGTTCCCACCAGCAGTGGATGAGAGTTCCTTTGTCTCCACAACCCCATCAGTACTGCTTGTTCTCATTCGTTGTGATGTGCGCCAATCTCTGTAGTGTGAGATGGTACCTCATTGTTTTGATTTGCATCTCCCTGCTGATTAGTGATGTGGGACATTTTTTCATGTGCCTTTTGGCCGCTTGTATTTTGTTTTTTATCAAAGTATCTGTCGATTTCTTCTCCCCATTTTTTGATGGGATTAGATGTTTTTTCTTGTAAAGTTCCATCAGTGCCTTGTATATTTTGGATATTAGCACCTTATCTGATGGGTATTGGGTGAATAGTTTCTCCCAATCAGTGGGGGGCTCTTGTATCCTGGACACTGTTTCCTTTGAGGTGCAGAAGCTTCTCAGCTTAAAATATTCCCATCTGTTTATCTCTGCTTCCTCTTGTTTGGAGAATGCAGTTTCCTCCTTGAAGATGCCTTTCGTCACAATATCACAGAGTGATATCACCTACGTGTTGTTCTATATACCTATGGTATCAATTGTGATATCAAGGTCTTTAATCCATTTGGATTTTACCTTCATACATGATGTCAACTGGGGGTATAAGTTTCCTTTTTTGCAAGTGGCTAAATAGTAGTGTCAACACCACTTGTTGAAGAGCCTTTCCCTGCTCCATTGAGGATTTCTTGCTCCTTTATCAAAAATTAGGTGCTTGTATGTCTGGGGAACATTCTCTGAGTACTCAAGCCTATTCCACTGATCTGAGAGTCTGTCTTTATTCCAATACCAAGCTGTTTTGATAACTATTGATGTGTAATACAGTTTAAAGTTGGGGAAGGTAATGCCTCCCATATTCCTTTTCCCAAGAATTGCTTTTGCTATTCGAGGATGTTTATTGTTCCAAATGAATTTCTGAAGTGTTTGATTCACTTCTTTGAAGAATGTCATGGGTATCTTTACAGAGATCACATTAAACCTGTACAATGCTTTGGGGAGTATTGCCATTTTAGTAATGTTAATTCTGACAATCATGAGCAGGGTATGTATTTCTACTGCTGATGGGAATGCTGTCTAGTCCAACCTTTATGGAAAGCGATATGGAGATTCCTTTAAAAACTGGAAATTGAGCTCCCATATGATCCAGCTACACCACGCGTAGGGATATACCTTAGGAACACAAAAATACAAAACACAAAAATCCCTTCCTCACACCTATATTCATTGCATCACTATTTACAATAGCCAGACCCTGGAAACAACCAAGATACCCTTCAACAGACGAATGGCTAAAGAAACTCTGGTGCATATACACAATGGAATATTATGCAGCCGTCAGGAGAGATGAAGTCATGAAATTTTCCTATCCATGGATGTACATGGAATCTATTATGCTGAGTGAAATAAGTCAGAGGGAGAGAGATAGACACAGAATAGTCTCACTCATCTATGGGTTTTAAGAAAAATAAAAGACATTCTTGCAATCATTCTCAGAGACAAAAGAGAGGAGGAAGTCTGGAAGGTCCAGCTCACAACATGAAGCTCTCCACAGAGTGGCGAGTGCAGTTAGTTCTCTACTACATTGAGAACTATCATAACAATGTGAATGAATGAGGGAAGTAGAAAGCCTGTCTAGAGCACAGGCGGGGGTGGGGTGGGAAGAAGGGAGATTCGGGGCATTGGTGGTGGAAATGTTGCACTGGCAGGGTGGGGGTGTTCTTCACATGACTGAAACCCAATTACAATTGGCCTTGTAATCAAGGTGTTTAAATAAAGATATTAAAAAAATAGAATTGAGGGTGTAGAATTGAGAATTTTCAAGACAAGCTATTATGTTCACATCTTCAAAGTACCTCTTCAGACAATCAAGATTCCAAAGTACAAAGCCAGGAAATGGCGATTTTGAAGTTTTGTTTTGTTTTGTTTTTCCATTGAGAGAATGAAATGACTGATGCTTGAGCACACTTAGGGTTGACAGTGGGAGTTCCCTAGTGATACATTCCTAAAGTGATATCTGTCTTATTTGCATGAAGCAGTGGTGGTTCCTTTTATAGTTACTTGGACCATCCTAAGAGTCCTTCAAATGTTTGTAGATGATGGTGTTTTCATTTAGAATGTACTACAGTTGAGATCTTGTGGACCTGTTATTCTAATCAGTATTTCAAAGTTTGACTGTGCTTTCAGAATATGATTTGGAGGGGCCTCTCTGTGAGTGTGTTAATGGAAAAACAGCATTTTGTCCTTTCCGAAAAGGGATGTTGAAGATTTATCATCCATACAAAAACTATCATGGAGTGAAACTAATTGCCTCAGTCAAGAATCCAAATGACTTTGTCAATTTTGAGAGAAGCAGGGAACATTTTCTGGCAGCGATAATTGTGATAACAGCCTAACCAAGAGTGGTTAATATTGTTCTTTAATTGCCTGGAGTAACAGTACATGTTCCAGTGATATGTCACTTCACATATCATGTTCCATTGTGGTCAATTTGCCCCACAAAGCTTTCAACTGGCTTTGAAAACTTTCCTGTCAGGCAAGGGCTACTGGCTGATTGCTTTCCCACACTGTTCTGATTACTGATTTTTGAAATATTTTTAACTTCCGTCCTCCCGCTGTTTTTTTTTTTTTCTTCCTATGGCTACTCTAGCTACCCTGAGGGTGTAGTGTGGAGCTGTTGACGTACAGTAAATCAGCCCCTCAGAACATGACTTTCCACATCTGTCCCCAACTTCAGTGCTACTGTGATTTAGCTATTTACCTTGGCCTGGCCTTCGAACATAGTAGATTCAGGTTTTTATTTATAGAAGCATATTGGCAAATTGCTGGAGCATATGAAAAAAAGAGGTATGTTTCTTGTTGAGAATTCCATTTTAAAAAAAATTTCAATCGTGTCACTTTTGTGACCCTTAATCATGAGGTATCACCACTCATTCAGAGTACTTCTAGAAAGCTGAAAAAATGAACTTTTATATAATGGATTCCCATGATGCTTACTACTTATACATCAGAATAGAGTAGACAAAAATATCCTTTCATGAATGAAAATGCTTGATTTCTCAGTGAACTACTCAGATACAACTAGAGGAAATATGTGGATATTTCGTCGGGCAATTTATCCATGAGGAAGTCTTCACGATTTGAGACATTCTTCTTTTTTTTCCTTGACCTTCTCTTCTATGTTCTGTCTCCCACCAAGCAATAGTACTGAAGTGTAGGCCACTTCCTGATCTCTCCTCTGCCCCATCTGGCCTCATGGTTTTCTGAGGATGGTCCTATGGGAGAATCCAGCAGACACCTTTCTTAGAAGTAGATTTGGTGTCTGCTAGGTAGCTCTCAGTGAGAGCAGTTGGGGAAGCAGACCTAGAATGTGCTGGAAGATTTTTAAGACTTCCATAGTGCCATGTATATTATTGGAAGAATGACCAATTTGTCTTGTACACATTATTTTCCTGCATATCCACTTTCTTTCCTCTTTGTGTGTGTGTTGGACATAAAATATGTACCTAAAATTTGTATCACACTCAGGGCAATTTGAATTCCCTGGTATCCTAGCTTTCAATGTGTGTGGAAAGTCAGTTTTCAAATTCTGCCATCATTAACTATTTTTTCTGATCACCACTAATATCAATTGCTCAATGAAATATGGATGTAAACGTAAACACACATGCTAAAATCAGCTCTTTCAGTGTACTAGCAGAAATGCTCCATTTTAAAGTTAGACAAGAAAAGTCTAATATTTGTAGAAAAATAACAATCAAGAAAAATAATCTCTGTGGTGATGATGCTAGATATGTGTTTGAGAAAATTAGACATTCTTTCCCATTTAGAGGATCCTCCATTTTAGTTTTTACAGAACACAGAGAAGAGCCAGAATATGCTCTGAAAGATGGATCTATAAAAGATGAGTGTCTGAATTTTTTAGTTGACATCAGTTCAAATTTTCAAGAAGAGCAGAAGCTTCAAGAGGAAGGAAAGAGAGAAAGAGAGAGAGGACCAGAGAGTGAGCCCATGTGGTAATTGTGTTCATTGCACAGTTTTAGAAAAATCCTTACCCGAGAGAGAGCTATGTTGGCATTTCTGTGCTGGTTGACACCCACCCCCCAGAAGGTCAGAGGACCACATGCATACAAGGATCAGTGGACTGGCAGACACATGTTGTGGTAGCTGAGAGTGCCCCCTCACTTGCAGAGGATCCTCACACCTTGAAACTGCGAGCTTTAACTCCCAGAATGCCAGGCCTGAACATTGGAAGCAGATTTTTTTTTAATTTTTGTTTTATTGAAACCATTTCCAAAATTCTTTTATACGTGTATTTCAGACATAAAATAAATCAGGGTCTATCCAACCACAAGTGTCAACATCCCTCCACCAATGTCCCCAGAGTACATCCTATGCCACCACCCTTTGGCCCTTGATCTCCCAGTATAACGAGCCCATTTTAAGTTTAGATAGCTATAGTTTGGATCTCTTGGTCTTATTTTTGACTTTGGTTTGGATATTTGATTCTGCCTTTTTTTTTTAATCTCCACAAATGTACCTGAGACCACTTGGCCTCCATCCCATCCTTTCTTTTTATTCCTTTTTTTTTTTCCTTTTTGGGCCACACTCAGGGGTTACTCCTGGCTATGCACTCAGAAATCGCTCCTGGGTTGTGAGACCAGACCATATGGGATGCTGGGGAATAAAACTGTGGCCCGTCTTTGGTTAGCTTGTGCAAGGTAAATGCCCCACCACTTGCGCCATGGCTCTGGCCCCCTTGCTAATTTTATAGAAAAATACAGAAATATGAGGTAAAACAAAGTGATTGATGTACGAAGGTTCTGTGAAAAAGGTTGGCGCCCCTATCTAAAAGTATAAAAAAGGGATGGCAGTTTTTTTTTGTTTGTTTGTTTTGTTTTTGTTTTGTTTTGTTTTGCACAGGGGCAGCAAAAATTGGGTAAAATAGAAAGAAAAAAAGCCTTTGGTCCAAAAAACAGGGTGTCTCTACCCATGAGTCATTCTGTCATAAGACTAACTACAGTCTCTGGGCATACTAAGTTGTCTTACCCCAAAGTCTTTCTTTTCGGTCCCAGGAAAAGTTCTCCTCAATCATGTTTGTCGCAATCAGGATTTAGTAATTAGAGCTCTTGGTTTTTGCATAGATCCTATGTTAGAGTCAGGGTGTCATGGAGTGTCTTCTGGTTTCATCTCATCATTAGGTGGTAAGGCAGGAAAACCCACTCTAAAAGCAAGTTGTTGCTGTTTCTAAGTCATCACCCACTCTGAATCAAGTTGGTGCCAGGCAGCATAAGGACCTTCCTCAGTAGAAGTTCGCTTCCTGGTGCTGGTGCAGAAAATCATGCTACTTCCAAAGGTGGAATCTAAGGTTTGAGGGTAAACAGCTAATGCCTGAATGACTGAAGCCTATGTTAAGGCACTATGACAAATGTGCAGGGTGAAAGCCTCCCTGCACAATAAAATTCTGTCTTAAACAGAATTCTAATACCTTTTCCTTCAAGCTGTTTTTAAATTGCATACAATTGTCTTACATAGGTGAAAATAGATGATAAAGAGTGTGATGTCATGGACACATTTAAGCATTACAATATAATAAAAAATTACTAAACCCTGCTTTTGCCCCTAAGATTAATACCAAGACATCAGTCATTGGTTTTACTGTTACAATGAAAGGACTTGAAAATCAGTTACTAAGGAGAAAAGTTAAGTTTAACTGAAAAGCAGGTAATAATTCTTTCAAGGTAAAAAAACTGATAACAAATTTTAATATTAAGATGTATTTGGAAATGTTAATTACCTTAATGTGCTCGCGCCTTGTCAAGCTTTGGAAACGACTGAATCAAGGGTAGCAGATGCGGTGACTGAAAGCCCCACACCTCTTCACCCAGTGTGGCCAGTCCTCCGAGGCACGTCTGTCCCTTCCATATTGTATACTAAACAGGGGGAGATGTGGGAGATCGAGCACCCCACATATCAAAGGAACTCTGAATGAATTTTCCACCGCCTGCCTGATTCAAGCCACAAAAGTTTGCATAGCCCCGAACCAACAGAAAACTCTGCAAATAAATTTAGCTCAGCACAAAGAATCTGGCTTAACCAGATGCCTTAACCTTTCCATGGAACCTGTTTTTGTAACTGCTCTCAAGCATGTAGTTACAGATATGTTTTTGTAAAGTTTAAATTATGATCCTTATTGCTTGCACAAAAGATAGATCTAAATGGAAAATAGGCTAAACAAATAATTGTATTTGCGTAAATATCAATTAGCTATTTGTTTAAGAATTTGCTTCCCCTCCCCCCATCCTGCCAGGTTCCTCTTTATCCTTCCTGCCATCAAAATGTGTTTATGCTCCCATTGGTTAAAATTGTTGTACTTGTAAAAAAATAAATAAATAAATAAATAAATAAATAAAAAGAAAAATAAGCCAATATGTTTATCTTTAATATACATATTTTAAAAGTCTTATCCAAAAAAATACCAAATAACTCATCTTTAGACCACTCTCACTACACACACATATTTCTGTCTTTAGTGTCTTTAGACCTTCGGTTACATTGACTTTCATATCTAATAGCTATATGAGTGGGTGGTCTTGGATAAACCTGTAAAGTTCATTAAAATAGTGATCATAAAGAAAAACAAATTACTCTAAATAAGTAGTTATTTTAACTACTAAAATCAAGTCTTCTTAAATTAGTGGGGAGTCATCCTTTCATTTTAATTAAAGGAAATTTAGTAACAAAGCAGAAAAATTATGTATAATGAAAGTTCTAATAAAATCAAGAACAGCTTATAACTAAAACATAAGAAACTGATACTAGATTCAACCAGTTTTTAAGACAACATTCAGAAAACATTGGGTTTTATCCATAAAATATTTAGCATAAAATATGAATATATTTGCATGAAAATTCTTACAGTTTCTATTTGCTTAAATATAACTCATAATATTAAGTGTTCAAGAAAAAGACAAGGTTAGAGTTCTATTGTTCTCTTATCTTAGATATAAGATAATGTCTATATTGTATATATATTATAAAATGGGGGATTAAAAAGCAAAGGCAGAGAAAAGATGACAAAGGAAAGGAGAAAGGGAGGGAACAGGAAGAGCTGGCCACAAACATTGGAGGGAAGGTGGAAGAGAAATGACAATAGATACCAAAAAATCAATGTCAGTAAAAGGAGCAGTAAAACCTAATGGTTATCAAAAGTGGTTAACTTGGAAGTAGATTCTTGACTCTTGTTTACTCACTGAACTCTTCCCAATATGATGCCAAGAATGATGCAATCCGGAGAGGGAATGGGTCCAGCCCACACAGTCATGCAGGGAGAGATCAGGTTCAACAGTCATTGCCCCCACCATCTCTTTCCTCAGGTTCTCTTCTTACATAGTCTGACTTTGTGAATGTATTCTGAGAAGCTTCCTAATTAGTGCAAAGCCTTGTGCAGTCTGCAGTGGGCTATGAAAGACAGACTAAGCATATGTCTGTCCCCAAAGCGTATTACTGCCACTGCTCTGGCCTTAGCTTCCCCTTCCTGGCTAAGCTGTGCTGATACTTCAGAAGCTGAAAGAAACAAAAGGTATACTTGATTGGCGGAGAGAATCCTGAACATGTTGTACATTTCCTTACAATCCTATATTCACACCCACAAATTACTGATGAACAAATGAAAGCCAGAAAAAATGCATCTTAACTCAGAAGAGCATATGGACTTTTGCCCAGCAAGGTGATCTAAAAAGGCTTCAGACTCTGCAAGTGTCCACTGTGCTATGGGGCTTCTTTTTTCTTTCTTTTTTTTTATAATATCTTTATTTAAACGTCGTGATTCAAAATATGATTGTAGTTGGGTTTGAGTCAATGAAAGAACACCCCCCTTCACCAGTGCAAACTTCCTATCACCAATGCCCCCATCTCCTTTCTCCCCCAAGCCCCGCCTGTATCCAAGACAGGCATTTTGTATTCCTTACTCACAGACATTGTCATGATAGTTTTAGGCGTAGTTATTTCTCTAACTACACTCACCCCTCTTTGTCATGAGCTTCATAACTTGAGCTGGTCCTTCTGGCCCTCATCTCTGGGAATTATTTCAATGTCTTTTATTTTTCTTAAAATCCATAAATGAGACCATTCTGTGTCTCTTTCTCTCTCTCCCTCTTATTTATTTCACTCAGAATAATAGATTTTATGTACATCCTTGGCTGCATAATATTCCATTGTGTATATATACCACAGTTTCTTTAGCCGTTCATCGTTGAAGGGCATTTTGGTTGTTTCCAGAGTCTGGCTATTGTAAATATTGCTGCAATGAATATATATGTGAGGAAGGGATTTTTGTGGACAGAAAGCAAAGTTATTAAGAAATAGAAAGAGAATGGAGCAGGGGTGGCGAACATGTGGCTCTCGAGCTGCATGCGGCTACTGGCCAAAATGAATGCGGCTCTTTGCCTCTTATCATGATTTTGTATACTGTGGCTCTTTGCCAAGTTTGGATTTTGTTCTGCTGCTTCTGAGGAGGGACCTCTGAGGAGAGATCTCCAAGCTGCACAGGCCAGCGAGCGGGGGAACCCGTGTGTCACATGTTGGGTCACATCTGGCCGTTAGTTCTTAGTGTGGAGGATGCAGCACACCATCACCATCACTGTAGGATTTTGACCCTCACTCAAAATGGCAAAATGCAATATATGTTTAATAGATTATTGTTAAAGTTATATGCTTTTGCGTGAGTGTTTGTCTGTTTTGGCAGGTCACAGCGTGGTGTGGCTCTCTGACTCTCACAGTTTAAAAATTTTTTTAAATATAAATATCTTTATTTAAGCATAAGGATTAAAAGCATGTTTATAGTTTGATTTTAGTTTTATATACATATATATATATATATATATATAAAAGAACACCTCCCTTCACCAGTGCAACGTTCCCCTACCAATTCCCCCCCCCCCCATCTTCCTCTTCCCCCTCATATTGCCTGTATTCAAGACAGGCATTCTATTTCTCTCACTACCATTGTCATGGTAGTTGGCAGTGTTATTTTTCTAACTAGACTCATCACTCTTTGTGGTAAGCTTCATATAGTGGGCTGGAACTTCCAGCTCTCATCTCTATTGTCTCTATGTGTTACTACAATAATGTCTTTTCTTTTTCTTTTTTTAAATTTTTATTGTGACCAAAGTGCATTACAAATCTTTCACTGCATCATTTATGGTACATAGTGACAATGAATGAGGGGCATTCCCACCACCAGTGCTGTCCTCCCTCCACCCCTGTTCCCAGTATGCTTCCCATATCTCCCTCCTTTACCCCCCCAGAATGCTAGTGCAAACTGGTTTCCACTTTACAACTTGTTGTAGATTGAGCATCCATTCCACCGTCATTGGAGATAAAAAGGATAAGAAAAAAGGGAGAAAAAATTTGGTGACAACTACCAAAAGAAGAAAGAAGAGAGAAAAAAAGAAAAGAAAAATAAAAGAAAAAAGAAAAAAATGGACCCAGCAAATAAAAATAAAAATAAATCTCTAAATAATAACCACAAGAGTGAAAAAAAGAAGGAAATAAAGTCAAAAACTAACAAATCAAAACAAAACAAGAAAATGTATGGCTGCTGGAGTGGCAGGGTTTGGCATTCCCCCCACTTTTTTTTTTTTTTTTGCATAGGCACAGTAAGCATTGGGGAAGAAAGGGAATTCCCATGGCCTAAGAGATTCAGGGTTTCTCCATCCTTGAAGCATACCATCATGGGATCAACCCCTGGCTCCATATATACTCATTACCCCATCCCAAAGGCTTTTTTGTGATGCCAGGAAAGTTTCCTCTTGGTTGTGTGTGAGAAAATCAAGCCACTGTAGCTAGCGATCTTGGTATTTGCACAGGTTATAGGTCGGGGTCTAGGATAGAGTCTCTAGGTTCTAGAGGTTCCTATCCATCGTTGTTGTTGTGTTCAGTCTTCTGTAATACTTGCTCCCTGTTTTCGTTCAGTCTCTAAGCCAAGGCCTAGGATATATGTTCTGCTCAGTCTCTGTTGTCCAAGTTGGACCTCTGTAATAATACATGTTGTTGTTGTTGTTGTTGCTGTTGTTGTTGTTTTTTATATGTCCTGGGCTACAGCCTAGGGTAGGGTTTTCCTTATTAGTCCCAAGGTAGGTTCTGTTCAGTCACAATTGTCAAAGTCAGTTTTCTGTTGTTGATGCTCTTATTTTTCACAGTTCGAAGGACGATAGCTCTTCTGATTTCCATTTAGTGTTAGGTGATGTGATAGGACAGCCTGGTCTTAGGACAAGTTTTCCTTTCCTCTTTGTCATATCAAAACTGGCACAAGTTGGTGCCAGATCTGTGTTATAAATTTCCCAATGGAGCTTAGTTCCTGGTGGTGTTGCCTGGAGCTGTATCATTTCTACGTCGGGGATCTGGGGTTTGGGATTGGACTAACACTGTCCAATCTCCTGGGGACTGCGTTGTATCCACGTGACACATGTTCAGGATGGGAGGCACCCTTCTGCTATAAAAAGTGAGTTCTTATCCCTAGAAGATAAGATCTTGTTTCTGTGTCTATGTTTTCCCCCTTTTTTACTGTGCCCATACAAAAACGTATGGTGTCATACTGTGTTGCTGGTGCTATTCTGGGTAAGGATGACAGCTGCACACACAGTCTCTGTCATCTGGTTTTGTTCTGAGCTTTTATCCCAGTCAAGGCTTTTTGTACCAAGCAGCACAAAAATGGTAAGGATAGAGAAAAAATGTATATGTTAAAATAGAACAAATAAATAAAACTGAGTTAAAAAGAAAAGGTATTCGAATAAAACAAGTAGGGAGGAGGCTACCTGTATATTTAGGAATACATATCTTAATATGTATTGTTATACAGCTTCCATAGGCAATATAAGACTCCCAATTAGGTCCCAATTAGGAGGAGGCAAACTCCTCCCCATCCCCCCAGAGCTCAGATGCCAGACCTGGCCTTGAAAGCCAGCCTGGCGTGGGGGGCTCTCAGTCTCCTGGACTAAGTGGTCAGTCCTGGAGACCTTTGGCCAGCTGTCTGTCCAGAGTCCCAGCCATGCCAGTAGAAGAGGAGCAGTAATCCTGGCATGTGGGATCTTCTGGGTCCAGCTGCAGCCTTCCTCTCCAGTTTGAAAAAGCATGGGATTGGAGTTTCCCTCCTCCCCCTTCCCCCCAGAGCCCAGTTGCCAAACCTGGCCCTGAAGACCAGTCTGGCATGGGGGGATCTTGGTCCCATGGACTAAGTGGTCAGCCCAGGAGGCCATTGGCCAGCTGTCTGCCCAGATTCCCAGCCATACCCATAGGAGAGGAGCAGAAATCCTGGCATGTGGGATCGTCTGGGTCCAGCCACAGCCTTCCTCTCCAGTATGAAAAGCCACAGTTTAAAATTTTGGCTCTTTGTGTCAAACTTGTTCGCCACCCGTGGAATAGAGAATTAAAAAAAAAAAGGAAAAAAGAGGGGGAGAGAGTTCCTTAGCAGTTATATTTGTAAAAGTTATTGTATCACAAAAAAGTCATTAATGCAAGAGCCAAAGGTTTAGTATGCTCACATTTCTTTTCTTTAGAGATAGGAAATACACTGAATAAAGAAAAGATGTGTGTGTGTGTGTGTGTGTGTGTGTGTGTGTGTGTGTGTGGCACAGCAAAATATGAAAGAAATTGGAAATAAACTCCTTTGGCCCCAAAATCAGGGAGATCTTACCCTCGAAGCACTTTGGCAAAGACCAACTCAAGGCTCCAGGCATGCTCAGTTGTCCAATCCCCCCCCTCCGCCCCCCCCCCCCCGAGTCATTCTCAGTGGTCAGCTCTTCAGTCTCACAGTTGTTGCTGTCAGGTTTCTGTAGTTAGAGATACTGTTTCTGTACAGGTCCTGTGTTGAAGACCAGGTGGTGTATAGAGTCTTCTGGTTCCATCTCTCCATCAGTTAACATTGCAGAGAATCCTGCCCTAAAGGCAGACTATTGTTGTTGTCTGGTTGGCAGGGTGATATAAGAACAGTTTTTGGAGTAAGTCAGTGCCACAATAACAGTATTTTAGATTAAAACACAGAATAAAATGATAAAGATGTAAAATGATCTTAAGACCTCCAAACAAAATGTTTAAGTATTAATTAGGCCTTAATATTTTCAGAAATACTTTATAAAAACCTTTCAGAACTAGTTGAAGTCTTTCTTAGTAATAAAAATGTTCACTTAAGAAAACGTTTTAATTACTTTCTTTTTTAATTGTATTTAATTGTTTTCTTTTTTTTTTTTAATTTCAGGGTCAACCGGGTCCTCAGGTATGTAAATGCTTTTCTAAAAAGTGATTTAATTGGTTCCAAATTAGAACTTTCCCAGAATGGAAATTGTCCTGCACTTCTTTTGAAGGATAGAAAAAGGCTCTAAAAGTATAATCCTGACACCACTCAGTAGAACAAATATTTTCTTGGAGTAAATCCTTGGAGCCTCTTAGGGATGCGAGATCCACATCAGCTGTTGAAGCAGATGGCCCATTTAACAATGCACTATCATATAAAGCAGAACTCCTAACTAATCTGACACAGTGCCCCAGACTTTTATGTCAGATAATATGACTTAGTAAATGTAGGAATGAACTGGTTTTTCTTGGTTCCTGATTAATCATGTACTAATAATGTTGTCTCAAATCCATGAGAGTTCTCCCTTATTTAAATGGTGAGCCTACCAGCTACTTGTTACTCATTCTACGCAGATATTGAATTTGTTTTACCCTTTCGATATCTGCCCATTGCTAAAGACATGATTTATAATTAAAATGTGATTGCAGTCAACCTAAATCATATTAAAGAAAGTGAATCAAATATGGTAACAGGAAAATGGTGTAAGGAGATAAAATATAAAAGGTGGGAGTTGTCAAAACTGTCAATAAAACAGTCAATTTCATCTCTGGATTATTTAGTCTATAAGAAGCATTGTCCAGGACATGTCATTATCAATGTTTCCCTTTGGCACCTTAATACCTTTAAGTTAGAGGGTTATATATTGAATTCCCTTCTCTGTCCAATATATTGAATGCTATTTCAATCCTAAATTGCTTGCTTCATAAGTAATTTCTTATCTTTGTCAGTCAATGAAATAAATTGTCTATTGTGTGCTAATTTTCGATTGATTTAGGCTATGAGAACATTATATATTTTTATAAGCTCCTCATCTTATGACTTCAACAAAACAACCCAAAATTCCTGGTATTGCAGTAGAGCCTTGTTTTGATGTTATGCTCAGGAGAAATTATAGACTTTACTTAATTTATATTCATACCAGAGAACACTCTCATCTGTGATTTTAATTCTTGTATTCCAAGGTGACTCAAGGTAGTTATTTGATTGCAAAATATGCTCACAGAAACTATATTGTTCCCTAAACTAAATGATGTATTATAATGGGACCAAGACAAAATAAAAAGTGCCTTTCTTTATTTTTGCTTACAATCAGCCTGGACTGCATAAATAAAATGCTTCTGTAATTAGAAGAAATTAAAAACCCACTTGAGATGATTATAAATTGAGGAAGTGTTGACTCTCTCATTAAAATCCTTATACCACCTTCACAATTCAGAAGGAAAAAAGTGGGAAATAGATGATAAAATAAGTCAGAACGTTGCTTTTTATATAATAAATATACTTTTTGTTTGGGTGTTATACTTACCTGTCTGTACTCAGGACATATTCCTTACTTAGGGATCATTCCTGGCAAGGCTTGGGGGATGATACAGGATCCTGAGTATCCCGCCCATGTCACATGTCCTGCTCACAGACCTATCTCCCTACCCCTAAATTCAACCTATTTCAACTTTTAATAGGGCTTCTGCTTTAGCTGAATCTCCTTTTTTTTCCAAGTAAAGAAATTTTATTAAAAGGACACAGAGAGGGGCCGGAGAGATAGCATGGAGGTGAGGCACTTGCCTTGCTTGCAGAAAGTCGGTGGTTCGAATCCCAGCATCCCATATGGTCCCCCAAATGAGCCTGCCAGGAGCAATTTCTGAGCATAAAGCCAGAAGTAACCACTGAGTGCTGCTGGGTGTGGCTGAGAACAACAACAACAACAACAACGAAATTAAAAAGGATAGAAAGAGATAGACAGACAGAGAGCAGGCAACACATTCAAGGGAGTACATGGGTTTCTCCAGGAGAGGAGAGAACCCCAGAAGGCAAGAATTGCACCCCATGTTGGAATGTGGGTGATTCTAGAGTTGAATGCTGTAAAGTGCTTGCTTTTTTAGGGTACTTCCTTGAGCATAAGGAGTTTATTTGCAAGATGATAAAACTGATATATGGGAGAGTGGGAAAATGATTCAAGGGAAGCAAGAAAATATTAGTAAAATGTTACTTAAAAAAAATGAAGATGTTAGGAATTCTTTAGGTGGCATTGGAAATGGTGGCCCACTTTGGTTTTAATCTTTGACCATGTAGTGGACTAATGTCATGGGATTTTTATTAAAAATGCCTTCCTCTGGGGGTTGGAGTCATAGAAGAGCAGGTAAGACACTTGCCTTGCTCATGTGATTGACTTGGTTTGATTCCCAGTACCCCATATGGTCCCCCAAATCCCAACAAGGGTGATCCCTGGGCACAAAGCCAGGTTCAAGCCCTAACCAGCACTGAGTGTGGCACCAAATAAATACTTAAATAAGTTAAAATAGTCTTCCTGTCACAACAAAAGAAAAATCCATGTATGTAGGAAGTCTAAGTGTAAAGTGTAAGGGGTAACAGAAGCCAAGACTTGGCCTCACTTTGTCTTTCTAGAACATGGAACAGAATTTTGTTTTTATATAAACTCCAAGAAAAAAATGCAGCCTATCTCCTATCTTTTCATGATATTTTTCCATAGAAGTTTCTATTTTTATATTTAAAGAAGTAATTTTCCAAATAACTGATAAGTAATAATAAATTAAATATAAAATGTTTTGCACTTACTACTTGGTACACATTAACTTTCATACTTAGACTCATAAATTAGGTAGTTTTATATACTAGCTCCTTTTCACATCCATATGTTCCACTTACTCTGTTACCTATTGTAATATGTTATTTTTCCAACCACTAATAAACCCTCAGGAAATTTCTCTGGAAAAAAAATTTGTGAGCCAAAGACAAATTTTCTCTATCTAAAAGTATTATCACTAAGAAATGACTTAAGAAATGACATCTACTCTGGAAGTAGACATGATTATCAGCTAACTGCATGGCAATTACAGTATTTTACACAATTACATCTTTCATCAATATATTTTTTCATGAGCAACTGTACATAGACTATAAGCATTTATATTTAAAATAAATTTATAAGGGACAAACAGTAAATAGCAAGCAATATATACTTAAAACCTGTTAAGAAATTTTTATGAAATTTTAAAAGGTTGAAGTGTTTCTTTTATTTAATCAGATTTCTCTTAAAATTTCCATGTTCTGTTTTTGGCTTAGTCACAATGATTTAATTCACATATACTATATTTATAGAAAGAGGGATTTATAATTTGGACTATGTCTTCCTTTCTTTTCTTTAACATTTTTGTGACTTCAAACAATATTCAATCTTTTTCTTAAACTGCCAACTTTCTCCATTACCCTGATTTCAGAAGAGATCTTAGCCAAGTCTCTTCATAACTTATTTTGTATATCCATATATATCATAAGATTAATAGATTTCATTATATATTTTACTTCCCTGTGGGTCCTGTTCCTCCTCCAGTTCAGTTACAGTAGCACATAGTTAACTAGAAAGTAATAGGAATAATTTTGGAAATTTTTCTTTTTATCGTCTCTCCCTCCCCAGCTCATTTTGCAGCTAGTTAAGAGAGAGAACTGATCACTCTGGACAAGAACTTGGTGCTGAAAAGGGAGTGCCATGCAAGGCATCTCTCCATTGACAATAGTGCAGACCATAGTGTCAAAGGAGAAAGAGAAAATGAGAAGGAAGAAGCAAATTGCCTACCGTAGAAAGTGGGGGTGGTGGTGGAAGGGAAATAGGAATATCGGTGGTGGAAAAGGTACATTGGTGAAGGATAGATTACATTGTATGATTGAAACCCAACAATGAAAAATTTTGTAACCATGGTGCTTAAATAAAGCAGTTAAAAGAAAAGAGAGGGAACTGAGGAAGAAAGTGCTACCTCCCCAAGCTTTCTCTCAATTAGCTCCCTTCACTTTGTAGAAGTAACCTACTGCTTCAAGGAAAAAAAAAACACACACTTTCTCTGTCTGGAGAAAATCTGAGTAACAGATTTTTGGAATTGAGTATTTGAATTTTTCATGGATTTTTCATCAAGTCAGCAGTGTTACCAAAATGGCTTGTTTTTATTTTGGAATCAAAATAATTTTTAGGTACATTAGGAATCAGCATTGTGGATTGGACCGGGGGAAAGCAACTTACATTTATGCTGTGATTCTGTAGGAAGAGACAGTCTTTTTTCCAAGACCTGATTTCCAAAAAAAGAATTATAAATATTTGAATTGGGAGAGTACACATCTTTGCTAAAGTTTAAGATTTGGACAGAATTATAATTAGCAACTTGTTACTCATGTGCAAATATTTATGTCAATGGCTTTTCTTGCTTAGATTGAACATTCCCACATCATCTGATTCACAATAGACCAAAATCTTCATTAGAGATTGAAACTGAATTCTGCTTCTTCATAAGACATACTTTAGTAAGAACTTCCAGATGAAAACCTTTTCATTTTTTCAGACCAGTGATAAAAAAGGAAGTTAGGTCTATGATCCAGGGAGTTTTTCATATTATCTTCCTAAAATTGAGGATGTCTTAGGATTTAGCTTAGAAAAACTGTTGAAAAAACTCAAACATGGAAATCTGGGCAGCAGTGAGCCCTATTACAGTGATTGTATCAGTTGAGTAGGAAAGTAGGCCCTAGAGAAGAGAGGTGAGTCTTTTCACTTTCCCAAATGGATGAGAAAATGGTTCTTGACAAGGGGAATGAAATAGTGAAAGGGTATTAGAAGGAGAAAAACAGCAATCCTCACAGGTGTGGTTGAGGTAGGGAAAGAGGCAGGGAAATAAATGAAGAGGGTAATGCTATGAATACTTGGCATCTATAGAAATCAAATTCTTGGGGTAGTGGGATAACATTCCCAATATATGGAGGGGAAGAAATTACTGGGTGGGCAGAAGAAAAAATAACAGGTAAGTGAAGGCAGAAAGAAGAAAAGCAAATTCAAAAAAAAAAAAAGACGAGTATTTGTATTTCAAACAAGAGGTAATAAGAATTATTTGGCGGGGACTGGTGAGGTGACGCTAGAGGTAAGGTGTCTGCTTTGCAAGTGCTAGCCAAGGAAGGACTGCTGTTCGATCGCCAGGCATGCCCTCCAAGCCAGGGGCAATTTCTGAGTGCTTAGCCAGGAGTAACCCCTGAGCATCAAACGGGTGTGGCCCGAAAAACAAAAACAAAAAAAATAAATAAAAAATAAAAGAATTATTTGGGGAGAGGCTGAACAAGCAGGGCACTTGTCTTGTACATGGCTATCCCAGGCCTAATCCTATGACATTCAATATGGTATTCTGAGCCCAGCAGGAGTGATTTCTAACCATGGGAGACTCTTCTCTGGACATGAGAGTAGAATTTTTTTTCAGTGTGGTTCTCACACCCTACCTCAGTTCTGATCACTGGACTTCTATTTCTGCCCCAATCCTGGTCCTCTGTGTCTTTGCCAGAGGAAATATCACTGTTGTGTTCTGAGCATGTCACTATTCTGATATCAAAACTTTAAATCTTGATGTGATTGTGTTGAGCATACAATTAAAATCTAATTCCTTCAAGTCCTTTGATTTCATCTCTATTTTAAAAATTATTATTTATGCTTTCTCTGGGTATTATACTTCATCCAAAACAGAGTATTTTCCCCCTACCTCTTCAAATCTGTATTTCATTGATATTTGCTTCTCTCCAGATATGCTTTCCCCCTCATTTTAGGATTTTTGCAGCTCCTACCTACTCTCCAAATGTGACCACTATTCATCTCTTAAGGGTTACAGACTTCCCCCTTAGTTTAATGCCATTTTTTGCCCCCTGAATGGTACTTTATCTGTATAGCCTTTTCCATTTTCTTATGCCTATCATACAGGGAGCAGAAATCATCATCAGTCACTGTTAGCTCTCACTCGCGAACATTGTGTCCTTGGGACACATTACTCAGTCCGTCTGCTATTTTATCCCCAATTGGAAAGGTGATATTCACATTTTATCTCAACAGATGGAAGGAGGCTAGAGATGAGGTAAAATGTGTTTCTAGTGTGACCCAGCCTATGGCAGGCACTCAATAAATAACTCTCTCCTCACCTTTTTCATCTTCTATTGTCTCAGTTCCTTATAGACTTCATCTCTATCCTTCTCAATAGCTTTTTTTGTCTCCAAGAGCAGATTTAGGACCTCTTCCATTCTTAGTCTCCACCACAACACCTATTCAGCTTTTCAAATATAGGAAAAGCTCAATGGTATTGCTGAGTGGTGAATGGTAGATACAAAAACATAGAGAAAAGGAAGTTCAGGTAGAAAGATCAATTTTTCTGACTCTCTGCAATGTTAGGTGACTACTGCCCTTTGTGCTATATACCATCAATTGAAATAATGAACAATAGAAGCATTGTTTGAAGTGAAAAGTAATCCCTCCGTACCAAAGGGCATTTCTTTTACAGAATAGTTTTAGACTTTCCAAGGCCCCTTCCTAATGCCCCTTTGGAGCTACATATGAATCAGAAGGACTATCATTTCCTCAGGAACTCCAGTGCTAAAGTGGCGTGAATGTTGTAATTCTGTATTACTCAGTGAGAAAAAAATGTAAGAGAAAACCACAGGCAAATACCATCAGACAACTGCATTCAGAAGCGTGTGGCCTCCAGTTGTAATTTTTCTGATGCACTTGGAAAAAAAAGTGGAAGCTGTCACTTTATTTCTTCTCTCTAAAATCCCCTTTTTGCTTTGTTGAGGTTGTTCTGGCATTGCCTTTAGTGCTTCACATTTTCCTAAAATGTACACAAACCTCAAACCTATGTGCCTTGAAGGAAGTATTCCTGAATAAGATATATTTGGGGATACTATTTAACTTTTATGCATATGTTTTTAATTATCTTCTATGCTCCTTCTAACCTAACACTTTAGCAATTCCCATATTTCATGTTTGTGTTCCAGTCCAGCCTTTTTTTAAAACCATCTAGTCTGACTTGGGGGGCAGGGAAAAGGCGTGTACATTCTCCTAAGAAATTTGAAAAGCATGTATCTCTATGAGCATGCATGCAAACAGTATGTGAGTGTGTCTAAAAATGTTTTTTTTTTGCTCTCTACTTAATAGGACTATATATTCTGAATAAAGCATGTTAGATTTGATGGATTATTATCATTCTCCATTATCTACATCTTAAGTGATACTTATAATGATTATAAAAGTCTACTGCTTTCTTTTTCGATGTTCCATTAAATAAATGTTTCATGTGCTATAAAAGACTTCATTGTACTCCAAATCAGCCTATAATTTAAAGAGTATACCTAGCATAACAGTGTGTCTATTTTATTATAACTCATTTCTTTATTTTTATGGTCAGTGTGCATTAACATGTTATAATTCACCTCAGTTTTTAATTTGTTTAGAATTCTTGTCCATTAAAAAATTTGAGAACTTTTATTGGTAGCTATATATTTTATTTTCTATTAAATATATCCCTTTAATTTCATCTGACTAAAGACAAAAATAAAGTATCTTATTAATAATTAAATTAGTCTGATATTGATTTGCATAGGAGCAACTATGATGATTCCCTGAACATAATAATTTTTGTCTCTCAGTTTATCAGCTTAAACACTATATGCTTATCCATGATGTAGAAAATAGATAATAAGTTTTTGATCAGGATAAATATTTACAAATTTAAATTTAAAAATTCATTTTATTTTCACTTGATGGTTTTGTATTTATTTGATGATGAAGACACTGAAAATACCAACTCTTAGCAGTATGATTTGTGGAGGTAATTCTTTGTTTGAAGCCACATCTAGTTGTACTCAGGGACTACTACTTTGCCTCCTGAATGCAAAGCATCTACTCCAGCCTCTCTCTCTCTCTCTCTCTCTCTCTCTCTCTCTCTCTCTCTCTCTCTCTCTCTCTCTCTCTCTCTTTCTCTCTCTCTCTCTTTCTCTCTCTCTCTTTCTCTCTCTCTCTCTTTCTCTCTCTCTCTCTCTCTCTCTCTCTCTCTCTCTCTCTCTCTCTCTCAGGCCAGATGTATGTTTTTAAAGCATCATCTGGAATACATTGACTAGGACCAAAGGGATGATTTCCAGAGAGATAGCTATGTTTAAATCTACTTACAAATTATACGACTTTGAATGAGATATCTCTTTTCCCTTCCATTTTCCATTGCAAAATAAAAAGGGTTGTTTTACTTGATATATAATTTAACATATCACTTAAAACAGCATGTGTGGCACACTGAATTGCTATTAAAGATATATTAATGTGGATGAAAACGCCCCCAAACACATCTATTCACATAAGTTCACACTGAAACAGCTACAAAGTCTACGTTTGAGAATAAGCAAGCAATACTACTAAAACTTGTTTGTATATGTTTTAAATTTGGTTGATTTTAAAATTAAGAACTAAATTTAACATTAATAACAAAAATGTTTGTTGTTATTAGTGTAGATCTGTGTTATACTACACTGAGCACTACCTAAAGCAAATATGTGGGAGCATTCTTACTAAAAGGAGCAGGTTAGTTGGAAAGAATTCTTGTACAAAGTCAAATAATTTTATGCTGGCATGCTTTGGACTTAAATTTTTATTCATAAATATTCTCAAGCATAGTATATTCATTTCATATATCTTTTGATATATTCCTTTGATAATTTAAGTATCACAACCAAACTTAATAACAGGATAAATTTATTTTGTCTCTAAATAGCTCCAGTGATTTCAACTAAGCATTTTATTTTAGAGTACATTGTAGGGGGTTGTCAACACTCAAATGGAGGAATATGGTAAAATATAGGTAGAAATAAAGATATTTTGACCAGACATTTTGACTTGGTACATGATTTAACATATCAGAGTAGGGGGATAGGGTATATCAAAGAGACTGGAAATAGAACCCTCTTCCACTGTGGGTGGGAATACCATTTGGTTTTAGTCTATAGAAAACAGTATGGCAACTACTTAAAAAATTAAGAATAGAACTCCTTAATATGATTTAGTGATTTCCCTTTCTGGCCTCTGTACCAGGAACTAAAAAAGAGTCATTTGAAAAGAAATATGCACACCTCTGTTTATGGCAGTGTTAAATACAAAAGCCAGGCTGTGAATGCCATCTAAATCTCCACATTCAGATAAACAAATAAAGAGACTGTAGTATATATATATATATATATATATATATATATATATTACACACTTTGGAATATTATATGGCAATAAGAAAAGATGAAACCTTGTAGTTTGCTTCAAGTTTTTAACTTTCTTTTTTTTTGGGGGGGGGGATCACATCCAGTAGCCCTTAGAGTTTACTCCTGGCTCTATGCTCAGAAAATCACCCCTGGCAGGCATGAGGGACCTTATGGGATGCCGAGATTTGAACCACCGTCCTGCATTAAAGGCAAACGCCTTACCTCCATGCTATCTCTCCAGCCCCAAGTTTTTAGCTTTCTTGTCTTTCAACTTAATATTATTTTAAAAAGAAAATTCCAGAAACATTGTTCTTATATTTTTAGTAGATTAAGAAGTGAATTAGTGAAATGATGACTAATGGAGATACTATTACCTAAGCTAATGGGAACCTTCACACTTAGGGATTTTTTTTTTTCATTTGGTGCTATTTTTTTTTTACCTTGAACCAGGCGGAGTCTGTTATAGTCAGTTCCATTCAGTAAATCCCATTTTTATAAAGAATGTACATAGATTTGAAAACAAATGAAATTCATTTGCCTTCTCAGCTGAAAATAGTTGAATCTGCACCACCATTTTCATTTTGCTTCGAGCATTTGTAGTATGTCTTCCTTGAAAGCATTCATATGGAAAGTAGCACAAGTGGAAGAAGAAAAAATTAAAGGTAATCAAATTGGGAGTTTCTGAAAGAAACATTGCTCCCAGCAGAAAACCCTTTATATCAATCAAACCGTGACATTTTGCACTAGATGATCCAAACAAGGAGGAGCATGTGCAGCCTCCCAAACTTAATCATGGTTCTTTTACCAGACTTTGAGAACCAACAGAGAGCTCTATTTGCCTGGGAAACAACCTCCTTTATTCATCCCCAGGTATTCAGACAAAAACCAACAAGGATCATAGTGGTCTGAGACCACTGTTGAAAGGCTCTCTTGAGAGGCCACTGCTGAGTTGGGAGTAGATCAGGAAGCTCAATGGGAGGCAGAGAGAGTAGAGAGAGGCAGAAGTTCCTGGAACAGATTCCATAGCTATTGGCCGTTTATAATCCCCTTACTCCATTCTTTATATCCTGCATATGGTGGTGAGTTGGGGGCATTGCATGAGGGAGGGGTCACTCTAGTGGAAGGTGTGATGTTGGAAGATTGTGGGCACAAAGCCCTGTTACTAACTGAAGTATAAATCGCAGTGCCTAAAAAGAATCAGAATCTTGAAAAGAAAGGAAAATAGTATCATACTGCCACCAAGCACCAAAAATTATCAGTGGCTAGTTTTGTTTTATGAATCCTTTTCTTTCCTTCCTTTCTTTTGGTTTGGATCTTTTTTGCTGATTGTGTTAGAAAACAGGAGCAGGTCATCTCAGCTGTAAATTCTAAATATTGAGCTCTAACTCTAAGACATTTTTAAAATATCATAATCACTAAATTTCCAACTATAAAAATTAACAATATTTCTTTGATCCATTTTTTCATTTCCCCAACTATCCCTAAAATGCTGTTTTACAGATGGTTTATTTGGATCAAAATCCAAAGCCCACATTTGGCATTTAACTACTATAATGATTCAGTTCTTTTTACTCTCCAGTCATTTTCATCTCCTTGTATTTTCTCATGCCACCTATTTTTCTAGGGCAATTGTCTTGTACATATGACCTATATCCCTCTTTATAAATAGATTAATTTCCCCATAATATATTTAATTTGTTTTCTCTCTCCCCTTTATTTCTTGAAACTACAAGTTTCTATTTGGAGGCTTGAAGAGGTCTGAATTAGTTTCTAGAAAGAGTTTCTTATCACAGTTGTCTCTTGTTCTTCATATTAAAAAACACATAATTTGGGGTTGAATTGGACTTTAGTTGGTTTGTCCTGGTTCCCAGC
Source organism: Suncus etruscus (assembly GCF_024139225.1). Lineage (NCBI taxonomy): Eukaryota > Metazoa > Chordata > Mammalia > Eulipotyphla > Soricidae > Suncus > Suncus etruscus. The sequence continues at coordinate 6,418,593 of NC_064861.1, read as the reverse complement.
AACCTGTCACCAAATGGCTTGTAACCCACTGAATACTTTTGCCTTTTGCAAAATTTTCACTGGGCATTCAAATGAGACCCTTGATGTATTTTTACTAAAATTTGATAAATTGATAAATTTTGATAAATTAGTTTACAAAACTGCATTATTCTACAAGTTCTGCCTCAGGTCTCTGTAAGTTCTGACAAAATATTCTAATACCATCACACTATCTGATGAACCCTCTCTTTCACTATCACACTTTTGCACAGAGATTGTCATTTTTATGGAGTCCTCCATGTTTGTTTGATTTTTTTTTACAAGTTTTTCAGTTTTATTTCAGTAACATAATGATAGTGAATTGGGCAGTTCCCAACACCAGTGTTGACCTCCCTCCACCATGGTTCCCAGAATGCATCGCATACCTCTATGTAGCCCCCTAGACTGCTAGCGCAACAACTTCATTTTGTGTATAACTTGATATAGTTTGGGTCTCTTGATTCTACTGTTGTTGACATTGGTTTGGGTATTTAAGGCTGACCATTTTTATTTACACTTTATGCTCCTTGGGCCTTTTGGCCCCTGGGTCCCATTCCATGTGAGGAGTCTTCCTCTAACTGTATAATTTTACCCTCTAATCTATAACTCTTAGAATATTCACTTTAGTATCTCCATTTGTCACAAAAAGCAAGATTTAATCTTTCTAATAGTAGGGTTGTGATGCATTGAATCTATACAGCACCTTTGGTTAAGCATCTGTTGAGGTGACACTTGATGAATTTTGAGTTGTGGAGTGATATGTTCAGAAATGTGCTTGGGAAAATAAAGGATCTGGGGAAAAGATGATGCAGAATGAAATCAAATAAGGAGTTGTAGACTTTACTTTAAAAAAGTGTCCAAGGAAAGGACTATGGTGGCAGACATGGAGAGGTGGGTTCCCAGGGCTTTGTGGAGAATGAAATTGATGGGACTTGGCAATAGATTCCACTTATTGGATCAAATGTAACATTGCGATTCAAGAGAATTGGAGAGTATTCAGCAATAATAGGGAAGTCAGGAGTCATGATTGGTTTGCATTTGCAATTGAGAAGTTTGGTTCGGGAATGTCGAGTTTGAGCTGATGATGGCATATCTTGACTTAGACATCTGGTGAGCAGTTGGGAATGCAGCATTGCAGCTTGGAAAAGAATTTAGGACATAAGTCAGGTATGTTAAAGCCTTGAGGGTATATTTGATAGCTGATGAAGGGAAGAGAGTGAAAATACAAAAGATTCAGACGCAAATTTGGGCAAGCCTGACATTTATGGGCTTTGTCAGTGTTTCCTCCCTAAGCTCTAGTTTATTTAGCTTTGGTTTAGCTCAGAGTAGCTCTTTTCCAGCGCGCCCAGCTCTGGGTCAGCAGCTTCCCTTTCCCCTAGCTCAACTTTCTTTTTCCTGATAGAAAGAATGCCCCCAAGACCAGAACGTATTTTATTCATATTACTGTATTTTTCCACCATCAAACTTTAAAAAGACTAATTCTACCCTCTTATTGCCTCTCTTTCTTCAACTTCAATATTTTCTCTTTATGTGTATGACCAATCAATTATTTAGAAAAGTGATAGTAAGAGGATAAAGACATTGGGATAAGAGAGTAGAGGGCAGGGGAAAGTTTCTTCACTTTGACTTCAAGAGAATTTATTTGGAGACCAGAGGTAAGAATACAAGGAAGACAGGAACACAAGGAAATGGCAATGGTTGGAGAGAGAAGTGGGAGCAGTGATAAAGAGGTAAAGTTGGGGAGGAGGATAGAAAGTGAAGGGAGAGGATATTACCCCCACTCCTCAGAGAAATGGCAGTGAGATGCAGAAAAATCTGGAGTCAAAGAGCAGTGTACCCTGAGACTTTTGGATCTCCTTTTTCATCGGGTCAGAGTGAGGGAGATGGAGCTTCTGATTTACATTGAAAACTTGGGATTCAGATAAATCTTGGGATTCAGGATCTTCTAGACCCACAGGTACTGTTGTCTTTTCATTCCTCCTGATGATCTCCTTCAACCAAAGAGGCATTCGACCCTTCTCCCTGCATTGTTTTCCATTGCCCTTCACAAAGCCCGTATCATTCAGTAAAGTTACTGCAGAGATTAAATTTTTTCTTAAATAGCCTATGCAAAATTCTGTTGTCAATGTACTGGGAATCCTCCTAAAATAGAGAATTGTAAATGGAACCCATGGTTCAAAGATGGCTGTAGTGCTGAATAAATTTGAATTATATTGAGTACAGTAAGAGCATTGTAGGATAACTTACACCATTAGCTATAAAATCACATGGCTACCGTGGGCATTTAGAAAAGGCATTGAAACTTTCTTTCAGCAAGAGCAATGTTTAGGATTCCGAGTCTTTCACCATGGAGTTCATTTTACTTGACCTCTTAAAAATAAGTAAAACATAAATAAAACTCTGAGTTAAACAAAAGAGTTTTTAACCATCTTGTAGGATATTTGGATGGAAGGAGTGATGCTAGGAAGAGGGGCCAGTGGTTTTTGAATGGCAGGAGCAATAGTGTGCCTGTATTTAATTTGCATTGTGTTAGAAAAGAAAGCCAGAGTGAGATTCGCCAATCCCTGCTGTTTTATAAGCTTTTACTCCATTGAGCTACATCAGTCTGACTTTTAAGGATCCCTTTTTAATGCTTGGTTTTGAAAAAAATGTTCTTTTAGAGTGAGACCCCACTAATTATTTCCTTATGGCAGCTGCTTGTGATTTCAGACTAATCATGGGCACATATAGTCCTTTCATTGGGACTCAAACTAACATCACAAAAGAATTTTAAGTTACAATGATCACCCTACAAAAAATTGCCCACAAAAAAATTGCCCAGAAAATAATTACTATAAAAGTTAGTTTTTCAATGAGTGGGACTGGTTTTTTAAATTTCTATTTATACCTATTCCCTTTTCTGCTTGGTGTCTTTTCATCTCCAGTGCAAAATGAAAGGTGGAAAGACTAAGGTAATAAACTTGTTTATAGCTGTAATTCCCTTCCTAGGCTTACCAGAACTTGACACTATAATAAACAGAACTCTTCTACAGTAACACAGCATCTAGTTCTTATATAATTTTTTATATAGAGCTGTTTTGAACATGGAACATTTTATTGCATTATTTTCTCTATGGGTATTTCCATTCCGCAAGAATTGAGCATCTACTATATGGTTGCGTTGACTAGGTCACACTAGGATCTCAAGGCTTTACCCTATTAAATTATTAGTGGAATGTGGTCAAGAAAGTGTTGTTTTTGCTTGGCTTGGTAACAGTTCATGAATATTCATTGTACTCATTGATGCATCATTAGTTTACAGGATTATGGAATTGAAGGAGTTTCACTTCACAAAAACTGCTCAACTTTCGTCACCTTGACCACCCCAACACCCAAGTTTCTGTGCCATTTTTCCCCTGTTCCTTCCTATCATATCCTCTCTCTATTCTGGGAACCTTCATAGTTGCATCTGTGTCTAGGAATTAGTGTTGTTTTCTGTCAGTTTGTTTGCTTTAGTTATTCCTATTTTATTTTATTTTAACTTTATTTAAAGAAAATACATCACCGTTGACATAGTTGACTATAATACAGTTGTTGCCAGATAAGTGAAAGCAAAGTTATTGAAAAAAGTGAAAGAAGTTTTTTTTTAAAAAAAAAAGTACAGTAGCAAGTACACTTGTGAAAATTACTGTATCTCCAATGAAGTCATTAATACAATGGCAGAAGGTTAGTAAGCTCTTGTTAGCTGTCCATTCTGTTAAATTGTAAATTGGTTTGTTTCTTTTAGGGATGATAGCATCAAACAAATAAAATTGTTCAGAAATGCAAAGCTCTATTACTGATACTGCAACTTTTAAGAGCAAGTACTCAGCTGCCAGGTCTACTAGAAGGAAGATATGTGGGATGAGTGCTCACACTCATTCCAAAAGTCCTGGTGACATCATCCCAAAGACCAGCATATCAAAATTAAGTTATATTGGTGTCTCTGAAGGCAATTGTAGAGGGGTAATGAGTCACTGCACTCATTACCATCGGGAAAATGGTGATTCTGGGTAATGGAGGCAGCAGGCGTGGCTTCAGCAGGTTGGGAACTTGGCCTACCCTCTCCTCCCAAGATGTCCAGCTTTCTGCTGTGTGGGCCAATGTACCCATGATCTTTCATGGCTTGGTTTCTATCTTCAAGAAAAGACTGACTCTATGGAGCTGGCCTGGTTTAAACATCAATTATTCTTTTTTTTTTTTAAGCGAATGAAGCTGTCTGGTGATGTCTTTCCGTTTCTGACTATTGCACTTAGCATGATTCAGTAAGTTCTATGAACATTAGCATGAACCTCAAGTTTAATTCATTCCTCTGCACCCAAGGGTCTGGTTCTATCTTCTGTAATAGCAGAGTAGCATTCCACTGAAGGGATAGGCCATGCTCCTTTATCTCGTTCTGGGTTGATGGTCATTTAAATTGTTTCCATATTTTAGCTATTATGAGTAGTGCTGCTACGAACATAGGATACAAGTAATTTTTAAATGAAAATTTCCATGTTATTAGGAAATAATTTCATAAGACTGGCAGTGCTGAATTGCGATGAAATATTTGCTTTTAGTTTGAGGTGAACTACTTTAGTAGAATAGGACCTCCTTGGTTATATTGTTTTCAGATACTTGCCAAATGCTTGTCTTAACATATTGTCCTTTGCTTTTAGGAAATCAATGTTTACTTTATTCATTTTCAGGCTCATGTATCTGAAAAAAAAATGTTACGTTTACTATGATTAAAATATCAGTGAATATGTGCTTACAGTCACTACTATCAGTAGATCAGGAATTGTAGATACTTGTTCTGCACAGTGTTTTATTTTAAGCAAGCAGCAAAAATTATGGTCCCCTTTTTACGAATGGAAAAACTGATACTTAGGAAGAGTAATGCACCTGCTGCCAAAATTTATACAGGATTTATGCCAGGATTTTAGTTTGGGTCTGTGTTGCTCCCTAACCTGGGCATTTAAGTAACAGAATACTTTATTTTAAAGCAAGTACCAAAAATTATAATCTTTTTTTTACTTTTTCTTAAAGTATTTTAAATGGAATTATAGGCTCACTCTTCAAGCCTTGAACACACATCTCTCTTGCTTGTCTCTTGTCTGTGTGGTTGCTTTTTCCATTCTGGAAAAGCCTGTGCTCTCTCCTGAACACTTTTCCTCTTTCTCTCCCCTCATGTCTTATTCAAAAAAATAGTTTGCTTCACTAAATAAATAAATAAATAAATAAATAAGTGGAATTATATACAAACATACACTTCTTAATTTATACTTATATGTAGGAATGCCTGCATTTTCACATAAGGTTTTCCAGAAGAAGTTTTAAATTTGCACGCTTAGCTGAAGTTAATTTCAAAGTTGGATGTCTATAAAACAAACAAACAAAAAAAATGAGGGAGAAATTTTACCTACAAAAATATTAAGCTAGTAAGTAAAAATAAAATAGATACGTTCAGTTCTGGGTTAATGTATACACTTGGAAGAGCATTTGTTCACATTTTATTTTGAAGTGAACTTTTGCTAACTTCACTCAGAAGTGGGGTAGATTTTGCCATTTGAACAGAGCTGGGATCTCCACTACACTTTTGCATTGCTAATACCATTTGCAACATGTCTTCAAAACTTTGTCATTTCAAAGACTTGATTTAAATAAAACAATATTGGTGCCAAATCCAGTTGTTCCAAGTGCACCTGGTCTTATTTTCTTGCACACTACACAATAGGACAAGTAAAGAAAGCAATCTAGGAAGTAAGGCTGGCATTGAGTTCCACTAATGCTTCTGTTGCTCTTCAACAAGAGAAAATGAAAAAGTTCCCTGATTTCTCCCTGTCTGGGAAATAGTGGGCAGGGACCATGTTTGTCAGACAGTCTGAGCACAGAGCCAGGAGTCTAGCCCAGCATCATTGGATGTTCCTCAAACACCCTCCAAAAATGAAAGTAAACTTTAATTTCTTCCATGTTTTTCAACATTGACATTCAAGAAATTTCAAGGTATATTCAAATCTTATCTCGAGTTTTTTTTATTTCACATTCATATTGAGGAGAAGCATCAAAAACGTGTTTGTGAATAATTATATTTTAGTGAACTTACTTTCATGCCCCCAATTTTATCCTTTTTTTCCCTTTTTTTTCCACAGAAGTTTATTAGTTGAACTAGCATTGGGTTCCCGATCTGGTTTTCTTAATTTTTAAGAAATGAGGCAAAATGGGCCTGATCAATAGCACAGCGGTGGGGCATTTGCCTTGCATGCGGCCGACCTAGGATGGACCCGGATTTGATTCCTGGCATCCCACATGGTCCCCCGAGCCTGCCAGGAGCGATTTCTGAGCACAGAGCCATAAGTAATCCCCTCAACGCTGCCAGGTGTGGCCCAAATACCAAAATCAAATCAAACCAAAACCAAAATAAATCAATCAATAAAATCTTACAAGAAAAACAAAGAAATGAGGCAATGTTTCCAAAGGAAGAGGAGAGCTCTTTTCAGGGTCTTCTGTTTTTGAAAATGCACATGAAATTATGGTGTGTCCCATATTTTGGAGTTTCCACATGGGCCAGCACCACTGACCACCATAGAACACACACAATGCTTTTACCTGGCATTTTTCCTTCCATATTTCCATACTTCTCCTTGTTGACTTGATGGAACTGTGTAGTCCAGAGACCTGGATTTTGTCAACCAACTTTCCCAGATCTCTCTTTTCTACCCTTTCTCATCCCCATTCCCCACTTAACCTCTGGTCTGATTACCCCCGCCCCCCGCCCGTCTCAAGTTCCTCTTCCCTCTCTAATGGTCTGGTGACCTCTTGTATCTACACAGCTCTCTTTTCTTCTCACTTAAGTCCCTCACTCCTTTAATTTCCCATACTTCTCAAGGGCCAGTTTTATGATCATCTTTTTAACACCATCTTTTCTGACTTTTTTCCTCTCTTCTCCCTGAACAATGTCTGTTCCAATGATTATGTTGCCAAGCTAATAGTTGAGCCATACATGCCTAGAAAATGAGGCTTGCTTGTCCTCACAATTCTTAGTAATAAAAAGATTAATCAAAAAAAGGTTTGTTCTGTTAAGAAATGATCTACACTTTTCTGGGATAGAAATCATAACCCTATTCTGACTTCAGCACTTCTGTCTGCCAAAAATTCCATTCCCTGCCCCCTTTTCCATTTTTTTCTTACAGAATTTAATTTTTGTCTCATGATTTCTATATTTTAAAGAATCATCTTCTTTTTAGATTCTGCTGGTTCAAAATATGTAGAATTTATAGTTCTAGCAAATGAAAATACTTTATTGGTACATCCAATCCCTACAATTAATGCCTATCTTACCCAGCGATATTTAGATTCATTTTAATATATATTAAAACTCAATCTTTTTCTGAATTTTATTTACTGTGCCTTCAGTTTGAATTTTATTATTTAATAGAACTAGGCAATAAAGCATTTTCAAAAAATATAAAAGGTCAAGGCCATAGGTATTTGGATATAAATAAAGTTGGAGAGACAGGAATTGGTATAGGCTTAGTTCTATATTGAAAGCCTGGCAAAAATAGAAAGGTTAGGGCCTGGAGTGATAGCACAGCAGGAAGAGTGATTGCCTTGTATGTGGCCAACCCAGGTTCTATCCCCAGCATCTCATATAGTTACCCAGCAACTCCAGGAGTAATTCCTGAGTACAGGAGTATACCCTGATTACTTTTAAGTGTACCCCCCTCCAAAAAAAAGAAAGAACAGTTATGGACTATCCTCTGTGTTCACTTGATGTACTTGGAAATAACAACACACCATTGTAAAACTATCTTTGACTCAAATTATTCATGAATTTGTGTAGATGCCTGTTCTCCAGTTAATGTCCTCTGAGTTTTTGTTAAGTCTAAATGTAAGTCAACTAAGAATCCACCTTTCTTTTTGAAAGCTAATAATCAAAGAACTCTTTCTTTCATTGGTACTGTTTTGATTTGAGAAACTTTGCTGGATAGATTTTTGGAAATACTATCTGTACTAGTAAGGTGGCCCACTTTTTTCTTCCCATTTAAACCATATTTGCAGTGAAGAGGGTTGATTCCAGGAAGAAGTGTTGGAATTTCAGGCAATGCCAAAGTAAACATCCGCCAATCATTTGGAACACATGTGAGTTGTGGTTCATAAGAGCAGGCACAGCTGTGGATGGCTGTCATCTTCAGCTGGCTGGTACCAGGACACCTTTCTATTTGCTCAAAGATACCCCATTCTGAAGCAGTGGAATGGAGTATGAAAGTCATGAGTGCAAATTTGAGTTAGGCATCCTGGCTCATGGCATGCAGTCTACAGAGCATTTGGGGACACAAGTGGCCCTGGCAGGAGTAAGGAGTAAGTGGACTTTGAAGAGAAGTTTCAAAAGTACTGCCAGCACCCTTGAAAAATAACTTAAGAAAAGCATTAATCTGAGGCTTTTCTTTTTTTTTTAAATATTTTTATTTAAACACCTTGGTTACAAACATGATTGTGGTTGGGTTTCAGTCATATAAGATGACACCCCTCATCACCAGGGCAACATTCCCACCACCAATGTCCCAAATATCCCTCCTCCCCACCCCGCCCCCACCTGTACTCTAGACATGCCTAGCCTAGTGTCATTAGAGAACTGAATTCAAGTGATTAAAGGGTTTAAAGAGTGAAAAAGGCTCTGCAGAAGATGGAAGGGACTTCTCAGTAGCTGGATTGTCTCAGTCTTTCTTCTGCTTTTTAAGGTATATTTGTATTTCTTTTTTTAGGGTTAAAGATTGAGATACTACCATTGATAATACATTAAAATGATTTCTCATGAATGTGATTTCAACACTATACCCCTCACCAGTCTACCTCCTCCCTCTCCCATGAACCTCAATGCCCCTCTCTTTCGATCCTTACCCGGGTCAGTTCATTCATTATTTTGCCTTTGACTCTCCTTTGCTACCTTGTTGTGTATCCCTTAAGTCCCAAATATGAGAAAGATCATGCTATATCTATCTCTTTCCTTTTGACCAACTTCACCCATTCATCAGCATGATAGCCTCTAGTTCAATGTATGTGTTAGGGATCTTCTTTTTCTTAATTCTATTCTATGGGAAAGGTTGGACTTAGACTTTGGCACTCAGCTATCTCACTTTCCCAGAATAAACCACTTAGTTTTTTGAAGTAAACTTTCCCCATCAGGCTTTCCACCAATGCTTTGAACATTATAAAACTCTATAGGCATTCAATAAATGTATATAAAGATTTACATAGCAGGATATTTAAATCAGGACTGAAATAATTCCCCCTGTATTTCTTAAACTTGATGGTTGGTATCCTCCTGATCATTTATTTAGATTTCCATTAATCTGCCAAAACAGAATTCCTACTTGGAAAGCATTAAAGAACATTTTTGGTGTGTTACATATAACCAGATAAGCCTAATTTTAAATAGGTTGGGGTTAGCATACTGATTACTCACCACCATTTTAGTCACTAAATACATGAATAAAAAATGTTCAGAAAGACCACTTAAAAATATCTTGGGGGCTGGAGAGATAGCATAGTGGTAGGGCATTTGCCTTGCATGCAGCTGATCCAGGACAGATAGTGGTTCAAATCCTGGCATCCCACATGGTCCCCATGCCTGCCAGGAGTGATTTCTGAGCACAGAACCAGGAGTAATCCTTGAGTGCCATGGGTGTAATCCCCACCCCCTCCACAAAAATACTTTACTTGGCTTTTACTCACTGGCTAATTTAGGGAGAAGAAAGAAGAACTTTTACACCTTTGATTCCATGATCTTACTCCACTCAATTTTTCCTAACCCTCTATAATTCAGTTCTTTTTTCTCTTGAACTTGAGGGCTTGGGGTCAGGGCCTATGGAGCACAGGGAAGTCCATTTGGGAGGCAAGTTATCAATGACTCAGGCACCAGAAAAATCATTGGTCAGCACTGAATGTCCATAATCTCTTTCTGAAATCAGACCCACCACCTACTCTTGCAAACCACTACGTTTAAAGTCACACTACTTAGGTCCAAGTCCTGACTCACTCACATGAAATCTAACCTTAATTCACTTTGACTTTTACTGCTGTAATCTGTGAAATAAAAATAAAATTTTATCATTATATTGGAAAGTGCTTTATTGGTGGCAAAATATGTACAATATAAGATATATTTTTATGAATTCCATGATAAGTTTGCAGCTGTTGCTAGAAGTTAGGAAAATGAAAGTGGGGATTTAATGGATTTCCTTTGTAGCTAATATTTTTGAGGTGAGCATTTATGCATGTGTGTCACCTAAAGTGACAAGACAGAGAGTCTTCAGTGGGCCAGAAAAGAACACTGAGCTAGGACTTGTGCATGCTTCTTGCATAGACTTATCTTTTGTTTTGTTTTGTTTTTGTTTTTAGGGCACACCCATTTGATGCTCAGGGGTTACTCCTGGCTAAGTGCTCAGAAATTGCCCCTGGCTTGGGGGGACCATATGGGACTCCAGGGGATCGAACCAAGGTCCTTCCTTAACTAGCACTTGCAAGGCAGACACTTTACCTCTAGCGCCACCTCGCCGGCATTGCCTAGACTTATCTTTATCTCCAAGTCCTACCAAAGATGAATGTGAGAGATTGGGGCTCACTCTGAAATACTCCAGTTCCTTGGGTAGACCAAAACCTGAAACTTGACTTCATCTTTTATAAGTGAAAAGCCTGAAAAGTTGGTAGTGGGTCCTCTTTAAAGGAATGAAATAATTTGTTAGTGAATCCATCTAGTCCTAGGCTTTTTTGGGGGGAAGACTTTTGAATAGCAGTAGTGATGGTTCTGTTTATATATGTTAGGTCATCTTGGTTCAACCATGGAACATTCTAAGGATCCAAAAATTTACCCATTTCTGTGGCATAGAGTTTCTCAAAGTAGTCTCTGATTACTCTTTGAATCTCTTTCGTATGGGTAGTGATCTCCTCCTTTATATTTATAAATTGGTTTATTAAGTTTTTCTCTCTATCAGTTTCTTTGTGAGTTTTGCTAATGGATTATTGATCTTGTTGATTTTTTTCAAAGATTTTTTAACTTTTGTTTTCATTTATATTTTAAATTGTTCTTTGGATGTCCATTTCATTAACTGCTGCTCTAAACTTTGTTATTTCCTTCTGCCTACCTATTTTTGTTTCATTTTGTTGATCACTTTTTTTTTTTTTTTGGTTTTGGGGTCACACCCAGCGGTGCTCAGGGGTTACTCCTAGCTTTGCGCTCACAAGTCGCTCCTGGCATGCTCAGGGGACCATATGGGATGCCGGATTCGAACCACCGTCTGTTCGAATCAGCTGCATGCAAGGCAAACACCTTACCACTGTGCTATCTCTTCGGCCGCACTTTCTAATTTTCTAAGTTGGGTCATTGAGTTATATATGTAGGCCCCTTCTTCCTTCCTGATGTGTGCTTGTAAAACTATAGATTTTCTTCTTAGTACTGCTTTTGCCATGTCCCACAAATATTGGCTAACAACTCCCTTATAAAAACTAGAGTGGCCATATTAATATCAGATGACACAAACTTTATACTCAGAAAAGTTATAAGGGACAAAGATGGACTTTCATACCAATCAAGGGATATGTAAAACAGGAAGAAATCACACTCCTAAACATAAACACCCAATGAGGGACTAGCAAAAAATTTAATATAATTGTTGGCAAAACTAAAAGGAGATAACAATAGCAACACAATAATAGTGTGAAATCTCAGCACTGTCCTATCACCCCCTGATAGGTCAACTAGGCTGATACCCAACAAGAATATACTAGCTCTGAAAAAATAAATGGAAAAAAGTGGACTAGTCGATATATAGAGGGCTCTCCACCCCCAGAAAACTGGATATACTTTCTTCTCCAATGCACATAGGTCATTTTTCTACTCATATCACAAGGCACTAAAATTAGAAGTGAATTTCAAAAAGACACAGAAAGAAAACTCTAACTCCTGGAAATTAAACACCACACTACTCAGCAACCAGTGGATCAAAGATAAAATCAAAGAGGAAACCAAAACATTCCTGAAAACAAAAGACAATGAAGACACAAATTATCAAAATGTGGGGCCGGGTAGGTGGCGCTGGAGGTAAGGTGTCTGCCTTGCAAGCGCTAGCCAAGGAAGGACCGCGGTTCGATCCCCCGGCGTCCCATATGGTCCCCCCAAGCCAGGGGCAATTTCTGGGCACATGGCCAGGAGTAACCCCTGAGCGTCAAACGGGTGTGACCCAAAAACAAAAAAAACAAACAAAAAAAAATATCAAAATGTATGGGCTACAGCAAAAGTGGGACTAAGAGAAAAATTTATAGTTCTGCAAGCACACATCAGGAAGGAAGAAGGGGCCTACATACATAGCTTAATGGCATAGCTTATAAAATTAGAAAATGATCAATAAAAGGAACCAAAAATAGGTAGGCAAAAGAAAATAACAAAATCAATGAAGTAGAAATTTAAAAAAAATACGACGGGGCCGGGCGGTGGCGCTAGAGGTAAGGTGCCTGCCTTGCCTGCACTAGCCTTGGACGAACCGCGGTTCGATCCCCCGGTGTCCCATATGGTCCCCCAAGCCAGGAGGAACTTCTGAGCGCATAGCCAGGAGTAACCCCTGAGCGTCACCGGGTGTGGCCCAAAAACCAAAAAAAAAAAAAAAAAACGAAAAAAATCAATGAAAGAAAAATTGTTTCTTTGAAAAAACAAACAAAATTGATAAACTACTAGCAAAACTCACAAAGAAAAGGAGAGAAACTTATAAAACAGATAGAAATGAAAAGTGGAGGGCCAAAGTGGTGGCGCAAGTGGTAAAACATCCGCCCTTCCTGGGCTTGTCTAGGATGGACCGCGGTTTAATCCCCCAGTATTTCATATGGTCCCCAAGCCAGGAGCAATTTCTGAGCACATAACCAAGAGTAAGCCCTGAAAAGTGAGAGATCACTACAGATATTGCAGAGATGCAAAGGCTAATCAGAGACTATCTTGAGAAACTCTATGCCACAAAACATGAGACTTGGAAGAAATGGATAAATTCTTGCACTTGTATAATATTTCTCAATCAAACCAGGATTATCTAGCATATCTAAACAGGCCCATCACTACTGAGGAAATTAAAATGGTAATCAAAAGTCTTCCCAAAAACAAAAGCCCAGGCACAAATGGATTCACTAATGAATTCTTTCAAACCTTTCCAGAGGAAAATCCTTTTCAGGCTCTTACATGAAATTGAAGTATCAGGAACACCCCAAATATTTTTTATGAAGCTACCATCACCTTGATACCAAAACAAACAGAGATGCTGCAAAAAAGAAAAACTACAGATTAATTTGCCTGATGAACACAGATGCAAAGATCCTCAACAAAATTCTGGCAAATAGGATCCAACACCTCATCAAGAAGCTCATATACCATGACCAAGTAGGATTCATTCCAGGAATGTAAGGATGGTTTAACATACACAAATAATCAACATAATATACCATATCAACAAAAATAAAAATCATATGATCATATCAATAAATGCAGAGAAAGCATTCAATAAGGTCCAACATCCATTCTTAATAAAATCTGTCATTAGGATAGGAATGTAAGGAACTTTTTTAAATATAGTCAAGGCCATCTACCACAAGCCAATGGCAAATATTATTCTCAATGGAGATAAACTAAAAGCCTTTCCTATAAATCTGGTACAAGACAAGGCTGCCCTCTCTCACCACTCCTATTCAATATAGTGCTAAAAGTTCTTGCCATAAAAATTAGGCAAGAAAAATATATCAAGGGCAGTCAGATAGGAAAGGAAGAAGTTAAGCTCTCCCTGTGTTCAGATGACATGATACTCTATTTAGAAAATCCTAAAGACTCTATCATAAAGATTTTAGAAACAATAGTCCATATAACAAAGTGGTAGGCTACAAAATTACATGCAAAAATCAATGGCCTTCTTCATACTAGGATTGGTGCAAAAACCAAGACCACCAACTACAGAACACTGATTAAAACAATAGTGATGGAACAAAACTTCTAAAAAAATGTAAAGAAAGACTTCATTTTAATCTCCATCGTATGACCTGTACGAATACCAAGATCTCTAGTTACAGAAGCCTGACTTTATCATCAGCTACTGAGCAGAAAGTTTCCAGACATCTGAAAAGAACTTAGGGGAGAGTAAAAGAGCATGTACGGAGCCTATAGTTATTCCCATGGCAGTATGCTTCAAGGCAGAGAAACCTTGTATCTCTTAAACCAAGGGAATTCCCCTTCTAATCTTTCCAATATTTACTGTGTCTATGCAAAAAAATCCCCACAAATTAATTTCTTTTGTTATTGTTGTTGTTGTGTGTGTGTTTTTCTTTTTTTTTGTCCTTTGTTTTATTTTTATTTTGGAACCATGGTTATTGTTTGGTTGTCTTTATTGCTGTGGTGCTTTGGAGGTTCTTTTGTTTGATTTTTTGTATTGTTTTTATGTTTTTCTTCCTTTTCCCCTTTCTTCTCTTAAATTGATATTTATAGCCTCTAGAAGGACTACTTCCATTTTTTACTTGTTTGATTTTTGCCCCCCCATTTTTTCTTTCATTTTTCTTTCATCCAAACAGAACCACACAACTTGAACCATCTTGTTCTGCCTCACAAACTGAGGGGGAAATAATGGAGGGTACCAAGACCAAACAGTTGTATGAACATTAGTAAAAATAAAAAATGATTAGACTTAAACACCAAATCCAAAGCCAACGACAACAGAATCGACACCCAATCTACAACAAGCTAGACACAGAGGGGACCACTTCTACTAGCAGCCCAGGGGTCAAAGGAGGGGGATATGTGACGCATTCTGGGAACAGGGGTGGAGGGAGGACAAAATTGGTGTTGGTAATACCCCTGATACAATGTCACTATGTACCTAAAATATTACTGAGAAATATTTGTAATCCACTTTGGTCAATATAAAAATTATTTAATTAAAAAATCAATGGCCTTCTTATACCAATAATATAGAGAAGAAATAGACATTAAAGAACCAATCCCATTCACATTAGTCCCACACAAACTTGAATATCTTGGAGTCAACTTAATTAAAGATATGAATACCTATACAAAGTAACTACAAAACCCTGCTTCAAGAAATAAAAGAGGACATAAGGAAATGAAGGCACATACCCTGCTCATGAATTGGGAGGATTAATATAATTAAAATGGCCATACTCCCCAAATCATTGTACAGAATTAATACAACCCCCTCTAAGAATACTCACGACATTCTTTTTTTTAATATATTTTTTATTTAAACACCTTGATCACATACATGATTGTGTTGTTTGTGTTTCAGTCATGTAAAGAACACCACCCATGACCAGTGCAACATTCCCATCACCAATGTCCCAAGTCTCCCTGCTCCCCACTCAACCCCTGCCTGTACTCTAGACAGGCTTTCTATTTCCTTCATATATTCTCATTATTAGGATAGTTCAAAATGTAGTTATTTTTCTAACAAAACTCATCCCTGTTTGTGGTGAGCTTCATGAGGTGAGCTGTAACTTCTAGCCCTTCTCTCTTTTGTGTCTGAAAATTATTATTGCAAGAATGTCTTTCATGTTTCTTAAAACCCATAGATGAGTGAGACCATTCTGCATTTTTTTCTCTCTCTCTGACTTATTTCACTCAGTATAATAGATTCTATGTACATCCATGTATAGGAAAATTTCATGACTTCATCTCTCCTGGCAGCTGCATAATATTCCATTGTGTATATGTACCACAGTTTCTCTAGCCATTCGTCTGTTGAAGGGCATCTTGGTTGTTTCCAGAGTCTTGCTATGGTAAATAGTGCTGCAATGAATATAGGTGTAAGGAAGGGATTTTTGTATTGTATTTTTGTGTTCCTAGGGTATATTCCTAGGAGTGGTATAGCTGGATCGTATGGGAGCTCAATTTCCAGTTTTTGGAGAATCTCCATATTGCTTTCCATAAAGGTGGAACTAGGCGGCATTCTCACAAGTAGTAGATAAGAGTTCCTTTCTCTCCACATCCCTGCCAACACTGCTTGTTCTCATTCTTTGTAATGTGTGCCAATCTCTGGGGTGTGAGGTGGTACCTCATAGTTGTTTTCATTTGCATCTCTCTGATGATTAATGATGTGGAGCATTTTTTCATGTGTCTTTTGGCCATTTGTATTTCTTCTTTGTCAAAGTGTCTGTCCATTTCTTCTCTCCATTTTTTGATGGAATTAGATGTTTTTTTTTCTTGTAAAGTTCTGTTATTTTGTATATTTTGAAGATTAGCCCCTTATCTGAAGGGTATTGGGTGAATAGTTTCTCCCACTCAGTGGGTGGATCTTGTATCCAGGGTGCTATTTCCTTTGAGTAGCAGAAGCTTCTCAGCTTAATATATTCCCATCTGTTAATATCTGCTTTAACTTGCTTGGAGAGTGCAGTTTCCTCCTTGAATATGCCTGTAGTCTCAATGACCTGGAGTGTTTTGCCTACGTGCTGTTCTATATATCTTATGGTTTCGAGTCTGATATTAAGGTCTTTAATTCATTTGGATTTTAACTTCGTACATGAGGTTAAGTTCAATTTTTTGCAAGTGGCTAGCCAGTTATGCCAACACCACTTGTTGAAGAGGCTTTCTTTGCTCCATTTAGGATTTCTTGCCCCTTTATCAAAAATTAGGAGATTGTATGTCAGGGGAACATTCTCAGAGTATTGAAGCCTATTCCACTGATCTGAGGGCCTGTCTTTATTCCAATACCATGCTGTTTTGATAACTATTGCTTTGTAGTAAAGTTTAAAGTTGGGGAAAGTAATTCCTCCCATACTCTTTTTCCTAATGATTGCTTTAGCTATTCTAGGGTGTTTATTGTTCCAAATTAATTTCAAAAGTGCCTGATCCACTTCTTTGAAGAATGTCATAGGTATCTTTAGAGGGATCACATAAAATCTGTACAATACTTTGGGGAGTGTTGCCATTTTAATGATGTTAATCCTGCCAATCCATGAGCAGGGTATGCGTTTCCATTTCCGTGTGTCCTCTCTTATTTCTTGGAGCAGAGTTTTATAGTTTTCTTTGTATAGGTCCTTCACATTTTTAGTCAAGTTGATTCCAAGATATTTGAGTTTGTGTGGCACTATTGTGAATGGGGTTGTTTTCTTAATGTCCATTTCTTCCTTATTACTAATGGTGTATAGGAAGGCCATTGATTTTTGTGTGTTAATTTTGTAGCCTGCCACCTTTCTATATGAGTCTATTGTTTCTAGAAGCTTTTTGGTAGAATCTTTAGGGTTTTCTAAGTAGAGTATCATGTCATCTGCAAGCAGTGAGAGCTTGACTTCTTCCTTTCCTATCTGAATTTCCTTGATATCTTTTTCTTGCCTAATCGCTATAGCAAGGACTTCCAGTGCTATGTTGAATAGGAGTGGTGAGAGAGGACAGCCTTGTCTTGTGCCAGAATTTAGAGGGAAAGCTTTTAGTTTTTCTACATTGAGGATAATATTTGCCACTGGATTATTGTAGATGGCCTTAACTATATTGAGAAAGGTTCCTTTCATTCCCATCTTGCTGAGAGTTTTGATCAAGAATGGGTGTTGGACTTTATCAAATGCTTTCTCTGTATCTATTGATATGATCCTGTTATTTTTACTTTTCTTGTTGTTGATGCTGTGTATTATGTTGACAGATTTACGGATGTTAAACCATCCTTACATTCCTGGGATGAAACCTACTTGGTCATAGTGGATGATATTCTTAATGAGGTATTGAATCCTATTTGCCAGGATTTTATTGAGGATCTTTGCATCTGTGTTCATCAGCGATATTGGTCTGTAATTTTCTTTTTTCGTAGCATATCTGTCTGGTTTAGGTATCAAGGTGATGTTGGCTTCATAAAAGCTATTTGGAAGTGTTCCCGTTTCTTCGATTTCATGAAAGATTCTTGCTAGGATTGGAAGTAGTTCCTCTTGAAAGGTTTGAAAGAATTCATTAGTGAATCCATCTGGGCCTGGGCTTTTGTTTTGGGGCAGACATTTGATTACTGTCTTAATTTCCTCAGTAGTGATGGGGTTGTTTAGATATGTTACATCCTCTTCATTCAACCATGGAAGATTATCAGAGCCCAAGAATGTATCCATTTCTTCCAGGTTCTCATTTTTAGTGCCATAGAGTTTATCAAAGTAGTTTCTGATTACCCTTTGAATCTCTGCTATATCAGTAGTGATCTCTCCTTTTTCATTCCTAATACGAGTTATCAAGTTTCTCTCTCTCTCTCTTTCTTTGTTAGTTTTGCCAGTGGTCTATCAATCTTGTTTATTTTTTCAAAGAACCAACTTCTGCTTTCGTTGATCTTTCGGATTCTTTTTTGGGTTTCCACTTCATTGATTTCTGCTCTCACTTTTGTTATTTCCTTCTGTCTCCCTATTTTTGGTTCCTGCTTGAGCATTTTCTAATTCTATGAGTTGCATCATTAAGCTATTCAGGTATGCCCCTTCTTTTTTCTTGATGTGTGCTTGCAAAGCTATAAATTTTCATCTCAGTACCACTTTTGCTGTGTCCCATAAGTTCTGATAATTTGTGTCTCTATTATCATTTGTTTCCAGGAAGGTTTTGATTTCCTCTTTTATTTCATCTTGGACCCACTGGTTATTCAGTATTAGGCTGTTTATCTTCCAGGTATTAAAGTTTTTCTTTTGTGTCCCTTTGTAGTTCACATATAATTTTAGGGCCTTGTGGTCAGTGAAGGTAGCCTGCAAAACTTCTATCCTCTTGATATTATGGAGGTATGTTTTATGTGCTAGCATGTAATCTATCCTGGAGAATGTCCCATGTACATTAGAGAAGAATGTGTATCCAGGTTTCTGGGGGTGGAGTGTCCTATATATTTATATATCTACTAGGACTCTTTCTTCCATTTTTCTTTTCAGGTCTAGTACATTCTTGTTGGGTTTTGGTCTAGTTGACCTATCAAGTGTTGACAATACAGTGTTGAGGTCTCCCACAATTATTGTGTTGTTAGTGATACTATTTTTCAAATTTGTCAACAATTGTATTAAATATTTTGCTGGCCCATCATTCGGTGCATATATGTTTAGGAGAGTGATTTCTTCCTGCTGTACAAATCCCTTGATTAATACATATTTCCATCTTTGTCCCTTATAACTTTCCTGAGTATAAATTTTGCATCATTTAATATTAGTATGGCCACTCCAGCTTTTTTATGGGTGTTGTTTGCTTGGATGATTTTCCTCCAGCCTTTTATTTTGAGTCTATGCTTGTTCTGACTATTCAGGTGCGTTTCTTGTGGGCAGCAGAAGTTTGGGTTGAGTTTTTGGATCCATTTAGCCACTCTGCGTTTCTTAACTGGTGCATTTAGTTCATTGACATTGAGAGAAAGAATTGTCCTGGGATTTAGTGCCATTTTTCTATCGAAGTTTGGTGCCTCTGTTTTCTTTTAAGACTGGTTTTGAGTCTTTAAAGTTTCTGAGCTGTTGTTTGTCTGTGAAACCATGTATTGTTCCTTCAAACCTGAAAGTGAGTTTTGCTGGGTGCAGAATTCTAGGCAAAGCATTTACTTCATTGAGTTTTGTCACTATGTCCCACCACTGCCTTCTGGCCTTGAGTGTTTCTTGTGACAGGTCTGCGGTAAATCTCAAGGATGTTCCCTTGAATGTAATTTCTTTTTTTGATCTTACTGCATTCAGAATTCTGTTTTTATCTATGGGGTTCATCATTGTGACTAGGATGTGTCTTGGGGAGTTTTTTCTGGGGTCTCTTTTAGTTGGTACTCTTCAGGCATGCAGGATTTGATCACATGTATTCTTTAGCTCTGGTAGTTTCTCTTTAATGATGTTCTCGACCGTTGATTCTTTTTTTTTTTTATTTAAACACCTTGATTACATACATGATTGTGTTTGGGTTTCAGTCATGTAAAGAACATCACCCATCACCAGTGCAACATTCCCATCACCAATGTCCCAAATCTCCCTCCTCCCCCCCCTCCCGACCCCCGCCTGTACTCTAGACAGGCTTTCCATTTCCCTCATACATTCCTGGAGATTTTCTTCCTGGGTCTCTGGGACTCCAGTGATTCTTAAGTTGTTTCTGTTGAGCTTATCATAGACTTCTATTTTCTTCTGTTCCCATTCTTTGAGTATTTTTTCCATTTTTGGATCATTTGCTTTAAGGCTTTTTTCCAGTCTCTTCTGCTGTATGGAGTTGTTATTCATCTCATCTTTCAGTGTACTAATTCTATCCTCAGCTGATGTTAACCCATGGGAAAGCTCATCCACGTTTTTCTTCAATTCATCTACTGAGTTTTTCAGACCTATTATTTGACCTGAAATTTTAGTTTGGAGTTTTCTCATTTCTATCTTCATATTCTCTTGGTTCTTATTAGTGTTCTCTTCTATACTTTCTTTGAGTTTTTTGACCATCTTCCATATTTCAACTCTAAATTCCTTATCTGAGAGACTGACTAGTTGGTTGGCCATGTTCTGATCATCTGAATTGCCGTCTTCATTCTCTATGTCTGGCGCTGGCCTGCGTTGTTTCCCCATTGTCACACTTGTATTGTGGGCTTTTATACGTGTTGTGGTTGTATTCATTGGCTAAATGATGTGATTGGCCGGGAAACGAAGCGGAGCGGCCGTGCTCCTCTGGCTCCACCCTTTCTGGGCTTGTAAACTCACCTTCAGGGAAGGCTAGCTGTCTGCAGATGAGCCAGACACAGGATGAAATCAGGCCGAAAATGGAGCACAGCACAGAAGACAGGCAGATAGGGGTGCTGGCATCTGAATTCCAGCAGAGTTCAGTGGCTTCCCCTCTCATGACATTCTTTAAAGAAGTGAATAAAACACTTGAAATTTATTTGGAACAATAAACACCCGTGAATAGCTAGAACAAACCTTTGGAAAAGGAATATTGGAGCCATCACTTTCCCCAACTTTAAATTGTATTATAAAGCTATAGTCATTAAAAACAGTGTGTTCTCTAGACATACACTTAGTTAATCTTTGATAAAGGGGCAAGAATCTAAAATGGAGAAAGAAAGCCTCTTCAATAAGTGCGGTTGGCATAACTGGTAGGCCACATGCAAAAAAAAACCAAACACAAATCTCCATCTAACACCTTGCACAAAGGTCAAATGCAAATGGATTAAAGACCTTGAATCATATAGGTAAAAACACTCCAAGACACTGAGACTAAAGTCATCTTCAAGGAGGAAACAGTGTTCTCCAAACAAATTGAAACAGAGATAAACAAATGGGAATATATTAAGCTGAGAAGTTTCTGTGCCTCAAAAGCCACCCACAGAATGGGAGAATCTATTCACCCAAAACCCATCAGATAAGAGGCTAATCTCTAAGATATACAAACTACTGACAGAAATTTATAAGAAAAGTTCTAACCCCATTACAAAATGAGGAGAATAAATGAACAATTTCTCAAAGAAGAAATACAAGTGACCAAGAGGCACATGAAAAAATATGTTCCACATCACTAATCATCAGAGAGATGTAAATCAGAACAACAATGAGGTACCATCTCATGACACAGAGACTGGCACATATCACAAAGAACAAGAACAGTAAGTGCTTCCAAGGATGTGGGAAGGAAAGAACTCTATTCACTGCCATTGGGAATGCTGTCTAGTCCAGCCCTTATGGAAAATAATATACAGATTCTTCAAAAAAACTGGAAATTGTGCTTCCATATGATCCAGCTATACCACTTCTAGGGATATTCCCTAGGAATACAAAAATGAAATACAAAAAATTCCTTACACTTTTGTCACACCTATGTTCATTGCAGCACTATTTACAATAACCAGACTCTGGAAACAAACAAGAAGTCTTTCAACATATGAAGGTCTAAAGAAACTGTGGTACATATATACAATAGAATATTATGCAACCATCAGGAGAGATGAGTCATGAAATTTTCTTTTTTCTCTCCCCTATGAAATTTTCTTATACATGATGTATATGAAATCTATTATGCTAAGTGAAATAACTCAGAGAGAGACACACACAGAATAATCTCACTCATCCATGGGTTTTAAGAAAATCAAAAGACATTATTAAAATATTTACCAGAGATGAGGTGAGCTTCATACTGTATGAAGCTCACCACAAAGAGTGGTGAGTGCAGTTAGAGAAAAAACTAGAATGAGAACTATCATAACAGTGCCAATGAGCAAGGGAAGTAGGAAGCCTGTCTCAAATACAGGTGGGGGCGGGGAGATTGGTGATGGGAATGTTGCACTGGTGAAGAGGGATATTCTTTTTATGACTGAAACCCAACTACAATTATATTTATAATCATGGTGTTTAAATATATATAGATTTTTGTTGTGAGACTATTTGGAAATTTCTCCTAAAACTGAACACATACATTCTCTATAATCCTTCAGTTCCACTCCTAGGTTCCCACACAGTAGAAATGCACACAACTTTTTGCCAAAAGGCATACACTAGGATGTTTATAGAGAGAAATGCTAATTCATAAGACAGGATCTGGAAAATCCTGGAAGCAAATTCACATCTAACATTCTGAGGTTTAAATAATGGTTTATGTATATGAGAGAACATTACAAATTGATAAGATCTAAGGCTACACACAAACTATGCATGTACTTTACCTATATAAAGCAAGAGAAGTAAGACTTGCTGAATGATCCTATTTGTACAAAGTACAAAAACAGCAAAAGTATTCTATTAGACACGGGATTAGTTTTGGTACAGTTCGAGATGGGATTATTTGATGAGGACCTGGGGTTACCTTAGCTGGGTCTGCTTCCTTCCTGGGATTTAAGTTTGTTGAAAATGTATCGATCAGATCATTTCTTTTGCTTACTACCTCTATATTTTTCTCAGTGTGCATGTGTTGATAATGACATTCACATTATAATCAAATTGCAATTACATTTTAAAGGCACTAATTCCTTAAGAATCCTGATAAATTATTAAACTATGAATCTTGCAATAACTCTGGCTAGGCTATTTATTCAAGGCAAAATTATGTTCATTACATTTTTTTTATTTTCCTTTATTTTAGGGCCCTCCTGGTATGAAAGGTGATAAGGTAAGAAAATGCATGACAGAAGTGAGTGGATATCCATGTTGAGTTGACTATAATATATATTAAACTGTACTTTTAAAATTTTTTATGTTTATTTTTTAAATGTTTTAATTGGATCACTGTGAGATACACATTTACAAAGTTGTTGATGATTGTCTTTATATCTTTATAATAAGCATAAGATAGTTTGTGCTAAAACAATTACCTTATCTTTCTTCCTGCCCTGTAGGGAGAACAAGGTGATCAAGGACCTCGGGTAAGTTGAACTTTTCCAATCCTGGGCAGAAAATTCAACTGGAGTCCAAAACTAATTGAACTGAAAAATTGCCCAACTTGGAACTTTTTGAAACTTTGGAAGTTTCGTGTGACTGGAAAAAAATTCCCTATACCACTTTTAAGTGGAAGAGTCTTAAAAATAACTAATATGGACATTTTGTGCTTCATGTTAACTAGGCAAAAACTACATCAATTAAACCTGACTAAGGACCAGGATCATTATTGAAATCAACCACCACCATCTTTGCTGTGGTGGATTATGGGGCCTTCAGATTTGTATACATTATCTCACAATCTAGAAGCCATGTGGATTCCCATTGAATGTTGACTTTTTGCTACAGTTAAACTCTATGTGCCATTGCATAAATATGCTCTATTACAGATGAAATTCATAATGCCTTTGACATATTTGAATTTCTTATTTTTGTAGGTCCATAAGCAGATAAAAGGTGTGAGATAATGCCACATTCCAGGCAGGGAGCAGATTCTTTGATTCTTCTCAAATATGTCTCATTTTGCCATTATAATACAGTGGAGAATGCTTTATTGTTACCTTGGTAGTGCCAAATGCTCTGCTTCACATCTGTGCCTTATTACCCCAATGTTCAGACATACTGTTCCAATGATGCTGGGGCTCTGCTCAGACATACCTCTCAATTTTCTCATGTCACTATGAACAAAAGTGAGTATTTGGTTAAAAAGAGTTATTTTTCAGCATATTCAAAAAGCATAATTAAGCTTTCAGTTTGGAAAACAGAAATTGTCAAATTTTTGTTGTATCATTAATTATTGAATTTGTACCATATAGAGTTTTTACTGAAAAATAGCTAGTTGACACAAATATGGCAATATTGTTTACTCAAGTTTATTAGAGTAGATAAAGGTTTTGCTATGATTTGCTTTTCTTTCTGTGCTTCAGCCTTTTCTTCTTATAGAAATGATGACTGTGCCTTGGAGTTTTTCATTCTTCACAGCAGTTATTCCTGCTCATAACTACTTTCAAGCTAAACATTCATCTTTTCGGTCAAGGAAATTAAATTAACATCATAATATCAGTCATGGAGGTGACTATCATAAATCCTTCTAAGCTGAACTAGTTGGAAAGAGCCACTCGCTTTGTATGCAATGATTAATTCACATTAATTAATGGTGTGTCCTTGTGAAGTGAATGTCCCTTCTTTCTACACGCAATATCACAACCACTGTTTGCCTTGCCTATGTAAAGAGGCAAACAATTTCCATTCTAAGAAATCTTCTTTTTGGCAAAGGAAGGGAACAGGGTGGCTCATAGCTGAGCTGTCATCAGTCTGCATGCAGAACCTCATTTTCAAAAAGGTGTGTTGGCTTTCATCGTTCCCAAAAGTGATGATTGATGGTAAATTGGGGCCAGGATTTCAGAGTGAAACCTGACACCACGGAAAGTCACCTGGTTTTATGTTGCATCACAAACCAAGACTTGGACCAGGTTTCTTGTGAGTTTGGCCAAAGTTCATGAACTACTTTGATGAACCAGACTGTCTTCCCTTCAGATTTCAGCCAGTTTTCACACTGACTGGAGCCAAGTTTTAGGCAATTCGAGGCCATGTAGCATTTCAGGTAAAAAAAAATCATCAAAATTGATCCTATTTCCCCCTAAATTTTTTTGCTTTGTCTGAAAGAACTTACATATATTTTATCATGTAGGATGAATCTTCAGAGGTCAAAACAAATCTAAATTTTCTGGGAAGTTTCAGAGGATGAAACCCACTGGTATACCTGCCTTTTTTAGATCACAATTTGGAAGCCAGGGAGGTCAGCCTTAATGGACTGAATTTTAAAAACATAAACATCTATTAAGATATTAGCAACTTTCAAGGGTCCTTATACTACTATGGTATGGTTTGATAGCTATGAAAAAAATGAGTTAAGAATTGACAATTCTTCAGTTAGATTGGAAATGAGCCCATATCTTCCTAGGTGCACTTTACCAATGATGCCTGCCAAGAATCTTTCTTCCATAAACTGTAGATGATTGTATTCCAGTGGTCTGCTCATTTCATCCTATCTTGAATTTTCTATTCTACTTTTCACATTTCAAGCAACTAATTTTTTCCTGTAGTTTACATTATGACCATCCAGCTTCTCCATTCTTTATTAACTGACTTTCTACTTTGGCATCTATGATGGTTATTAAATATATGAGATTTTTTTTACATTTTTGTCTTATCAAATATCAGTCATGGGTATATTAAAATGTAAATTGTGAGTTAAAGCAGGAAAAATTGAATTCAGGGGCCGGGTAGGTGGCGCTGGAGGTAAGGAGTCTGCCTTGCAAGCGCTAGCCAAGGAAGGACCGCGGTTCGATCCCCCGGCGTCCCATATGGTCCCCCCAAGCCAGGGGCAATTTCTGAGTGCTTAGCCAGGAGTAACCCCTGAGCATCAAATGGGTGTGGCCCAAAAACCAAAAAAAAAAAAAAAGAAAAAAAAGAAAAATTGAATTCAAAAATTAATAAACTATTTAACTGGTCTATCTTGAAGCATTTGTGTATTTAAATAATGAACATTTACTATACCATATTTAACATATTATGCTTAGTGAATGCTATAAAGACTATAACTGTGTCACATTTTGCTTTCTTCTATCACCACCAAATTCTACCTATTATCATCTTAGGTTTTTTATTATGATGATGATATCGCCATCAGTCTTAATCCCACTCTTGACCCTGTATAGTTCATTTTAAGCATAGCAAAAAAGATCATTTTTCCCTGTAAAGTAGAACATGTTTCTCCATGATTTCAACCTGAGAATGAAATCTGGTTCTCTTTATTTGACCTCCATGGACCTTCAAGATCTGTCTCTTGCCTCCTCGCTCATGTTTCATAACTTCCTCTCTCATCACTTTTTCCCTCTTGCTCCCACCACACTGTCTTTCATGTGTTCATCAACCATACCAGTGGTTATTTGTTATTTCTGATTTTCTTGTAGGTAGGTTTGTCTTGTTATTGCAATTTTATCCCAAATGCCTCCTTAGGAAGAATTTCTCCAACTACCCAATCAAAAATTATGGTTATCTTAGTTTTTATTTACTATCTATCTGCGAAGCATGTCCCTCCTTAGAATATAAACTCCGTGGGAACAAAGACCTAGTATTTCTAATTCATACCATCCTCAGCAGGAGTAATTGGATAAAGGTTGAACATTGAAGTAAAATATTATATAATTATACGCTCAAGGAGGTAATAACATTGTGATTGTCTGAATTAAAAATCAACTACGTGACTATAAGTTACATAGTTATACCAAGAGATGCTAGCTAGAAAAACAAGCACTGTCTATTTTAAATAATCATGTGAGCCTATGTAAGAGGTAACACTGAGTTAGAATTAACAACTGGGAAATTTTTTTAAGCAATAAAATGAAGAACATGACATGAAACAGTCCAGGAAAATTGTAATTTGAATGCAAATAGGAAATAGCTATCCATTTAAAGGCTTACATTTGCTAAGGATATATATATATATATATTTCAGTACAAAAATGAATCATCAAGCTGAGAATTCATTAAAGTAAAGTTATGGAACATTTTGAATGTTAGTACATCCTTTGATGTCTCTTACTAGCACCAGACTATTTGAGGTATCATCAAATGCTCTTCATGAAAATATAGTTGGTGTTTGTATTCAATATGAACCATAACCAGAAGTGATTCCAAAGTAGGCCATGTGATTCTGTCAGTTGACTATTCAATCCACAATCATATATCAGGAACTAGAAGGGTAATGT
Source organism: Suncus etruscus (assembly GCF_024139225.1). Lineage (NCBI taxonomy): Eukaryota > Metazoa > Chordata > Mammalia > Eulipotyphla > Soricidae > Suncus > Suncus etruscus. The sequence continues at coordinate 6,391,468 of NC_064861.1, read as the reverse complement.
CCAATCCTCAATGTAAAGGTGAACAGAGATTAGCTTACTCAGTCTAGAACATCAGGTATTTTTAGAGATGGAAATAGTTCAGCAGTCGTCAGGAATTAAGTTGGTGAACAAAAGAATAATTCCAAAGTTGTCATCAAAATATGTAAAAAGGTGCCATGATTTCTATGTGCAAAAGGAAATGAGTCTATTTTTCTCTCATAATGAAAAGGTCAGAGAAGGTTATGGATGGTGCTATTTGTATAATTCAGTAATATTACTATAGAAGTCTGTGTGTTTCTTGACCTTTCCTTCATGGTTGTATGAAGACTGGCTCAAGGTCAACTGTCACATTCAATCTCCATATTAACAAAGAGGATGAAAGGAGGAGAAAGATACAAAAATGCTCCCAGGACTTTCTTTCATAATTAAATTCTACTTATGTCTCATTGTCCAGACAGTCACTACACAGTTAGAAGTGAGCTAAAGAGACAGAGTGGAAAGGAAACTGGGTCCTTCTTATTAACAGGGTTTACTGCCAGTGCTAAGTAAAAGTCTCTGAAGAGAAGGGAATAGAAACTTCTGAGAGGAAAATATTAAAGCAGAGAATTAGATGAATTAGATCTATACTAGATTTACATACAAGAGTTGTGGTTATGGGTGGAATTGGGACCAAGTAAAAGTATAAACGGGTTAGAAATACTAATAAAGTTATAAATACTAATAAGAATAAAATAGGGCTGGAGTGATATCACAGTGGTAGGGCATTTGCCTTGCACAAAGCGCATCCAGGTCAGACCTTGGTTCTATCACCGGCTTGAACCAGGAGCAATTTCTGAGTTCATAGCCCAGAATAACCCCTGAGCGTCACCAGGTGTGGCCCAAAAAGCAAAAACAAACAAACAAAACAAAATAAGAATAAAATAGCAAGTTATAAAATTGAAAATTTAACAGCAATCTTGGAGTTAGTTGGATATTGGGGATGATGTTGAGCAAAAGATGAGAAAAAAAGTCAATATTCTGGTCTAATAAAAATTAGTTGAGAGAATAATGGAAGATAAGTGATATGTTAAGTTTTGGTTCTGCTGAATTTGTGATTTTGTGATTATGGTGAATTCTTTGACTGGAATAATGAAGCAGATAGAAATCTGAAGTTGGAATGTTAGGAACAGTGTTCTTTGTAAAATTAACTCACCACACAACTGTCACAAAGCAAGAACTGAGATGGTGGAATAAAAAAAAAATACCATATTTGCCAGCATATAAGATGACCGGGCGTATAAGACGACCCCCGAATTTTGCAGTTAAATCATAGGTTTAGGCCTATATTCGCTGCATCAGACAGAACGTTCCTGTGCTGCATGTGCTGCATGTGTTCCTGTGCTCATGTACCACAGTGAGCCAATCACAACAAGCAAAGGTTCTAAGGTTCTACTGTAATAGTCTTCCTCTCTGACTCTGGCCAATCTGAGCAGGCATTTTACAATGTAGATTTGGTACAGAACATTGTCTAATTTGCATGCATAAAAAGCCTGCTTGGATTGGCTGAGTTAGAAAGGCGGTCCGAGCAGCCTTGCAGTGATTGGTTCAGAACATTGTCTCATTTGCATACATCAAAAGCCTGCTTGGATTGGCTGAGTTAAAGAGGCGGTCCGAGCAGCCTTGCAGTGATTGGTGCAGAACATTGTCTCTTTTGCATGCATCAAAAGCCTGCTTGAATTGGCTGACTTAGAGAGGTGGTCCGAGCAGCCTTGCAGTGATTGGTGCAGGATCAAGTTGGAAAATTCGTTTTGTGGCAATATTCAGACAATTTTCATTTAGCGACATATTGAAACATTTTTCGGGATATACTCGGCATATAAGACGACCCCTGATTTTTGGTTGACTTTTTTGTTTCAAAAGTCATCTTATACTCCAGAAAATACGGTAGGCAAAAGAGTAAAGGGAGAACCACTATAAAAATAGTCACTTGGAAGCCGAGAACAAAGGAAGTCAGAACAAAGGAAAACCAGAAAACTGCAGTGTTGGAACAGAAAGGAAAGATGAGTTATTATTCTAAGAACAATCTGAGTAGTCCATAAGGTCTTCTCATTGGTGGTGTTCAGTGGGTTTCTTTTCTTTTATCTCATTTTATTTTACATGATAATTGATTATCACATTAGTGTCTCTCTTAACTGGTGCATTTAGTCCAATGACATTGAGGGAGATGATTGTCATCTTTGTGTAGAAATTTGGTGTGTCTGTTGGTCTGTCTTAAAGTAGAATTTTAAGCTTTCCTTTTAAGGCTGGTTTTGCATCTGTAAAGTTTCTGAGCTGTTGTTTATCCGTGAAGGTATGTATCCTTCCTTCAAACCTGAACATGAGTTGGGCTAGTTACAGTATTCTAGGTGAAGCATCCATTTCATTCAGTCTTGTCACAATATCCCACCACTGTCTTCTGGCCTTGAGGGTTTCTTTTGACATGTCTGCTATAAATCTTAAGGATGCTCCTTTGATCCCTTTTTGATCTTGCTGCTTTTAGTATTCTATCTCTATCTGTGGGATTCGTCATTGTGACTAGGATGTGTCTTGGTGTGCTTTTCTTTGGGTATCTTTTAGCTGGTATTCTTTGGGCATGCAGGATTTGGATTCATGCAGTCTTTGCATGCATGCCCGAAGAATACCAGCTCTGGGAGTTTTTCTGTGACGATGTCTTTGACAGTTGATTCTTCCTGGCGATCTTCCTGGGCCTCTGGGACTCCAATGATTCTTATGTTGTTTCTGTTGAGTTTATCAGAGACTTCTTATTTTCATCTGTTCACATTCTTTGAGTACTTTTTCCATTATCTGATCATTTGCCTTAAGGTTCTTTCCCAATCTCTTCTACTGTATGGTGTTGTTCTGTATTTCATCTTCTAGTTCATTGATTCTGTCCTTGGCTGCTGTTCCCCTGTTGGAGAGGCTTTCCATTGATGTTCAGTTTGGAATTTTCTGATTTCTATCTTTTTGTTCTGTTCACCTTGTTCTATGCTTTCTTTGATTTATGAGGATTCTCCATATTTCTATTCTAAACTTCTTATCTGAGAGATTAATCAGAAGGTTGATTTTTTTGTTTTGTTTTGTTTTGTTTTTCGAGGGGCCACACCTATTTGATGCTCTGGAGTTACTCCTGGCTAAGCGCTCAGAAATTGTCCCTGGCTTGGGGGGACCATATGGGACGCCGGGGGATTGAACCTAGGTACTTCCTTGGCTAGCGCTTGCAAGGCAGACACCTTACCTCTAGCACCACCTCACCGGCCCCTCCAGGTATTTTTTAGGTCATCAGAGCTATCATCTTTATTCTCTGCGCATGGTGTTTGCCTATGAGGTTTCCCCATTGTCATGCTTGTAGTGTAATTTTTTGCTACGTGTTATGGTGGGGTTCCTTAGTTAGAAAGAGTGTGAAGTGAAGCATAGCAGTCAGCTCTTCTGAAGCCTCTAGGAGACAGTTTTTGCTGGTCTTTCTTGGCCTTCTTAGGAGAGTTTCAGGAGACAGAAGAGAAGAGAAAATCTAACTTCAATTTTTAAAGCACCTATCATTAACATGCACAAAATTTTATATATTCCTCTCTCTCCAATCATTCATTCTTAAATTATCTTGGTTCTATTATCAATATCAATTAGTTTTTGTTTTTATTTTTTCTGTAATCAATTGTATATAATCACATATAAATGAAATCACTCAATTTATATCTTTTTTTCCTTGGATTTTACTTTACATAATTTCTGTAGCTCCTTCCATTAAATGCTGATTTTTCATCTTTTTTTAGTAGAATGATACTCCATAGTATAGCCGTGTCGCTTCTTTTTTGTCCACAAATTTATTGATGTATATTTCTATTGCATCTATATTTTGGCTTTTGTAACTAATTCTGCAATAAAATCAGAGTAGATGATTAACTTTAATGTCCTTGTTTCCATATTCTTCAAATAGATACCCAGAAGGTAGGTTTCTGGATCATATGGCAGCTCTGTCTTGAGCTTTTACATGCCATTTTTTCTAATGATTGTTTCAATTTATATTTATACCAATGTGATAAGGGTTTCTGTACTCTTCACAAAATGTTTTTGATACAAAGAAAGCCCTGGATATCAGATAAATGGGGTAGGGAAAGCTGTTGGATTTGGTTTTGGGCTATTGAGGCAATGTATTTGGCCAAATAGTGAATATAGAAATCATACTATGCAAAGCAAGTGGTAGAAAAGTTGACATTGTTTGGGATCTATTGACAGAAATAAGATTTAATACAGAGAAATGGTTCATATTTTGGCATTCTATGCATAGACATTGAACCAATTTCAAATCAGTAGGTTTAGATATAATATAATAACCATAGATATCCTTTAGTTTTATTTTGAAAGATGCTGGGGGTAGATTTACATTTAAAACAATGTATCCTGATGTTCAAATTACAGTTTTCTTATTCAGTCTTGAGGAGCTGTTAATACAGACTGGTTCTTTTCCTTGAATTGGCTTTGCAGTCTTACACTACATTCAGCTGTTAGATCATGCAATGACATAGTTGAAGCGCTGGTATCAGTCACCACACTCCTACTCAGTTGTCTTCATTCCATTCTTGTGGGTTTGTAATATGAAGTTCTGAGGCTCTAATTCTATGTTTCCAGTAGAGACTGGCAACCTAAGAAGCTTAAGAATTAAAGAGGGGATTCCTAAACTTGGAAATAATTTCCTAGGAATTACAACCAATAAGTTCTTGGCCCTTCAACTTGCTTCACCACCTGTCTAGGTGATTTGCACACATCCTCTCTGATACCATCCGGGAAGACAGGTTGTCAGATAGAAAAACTGGAAAAGTTAATGCAGTACAATGAAATGCTTATCGTCATTGGTCTGGCATAAGACTGGTTAGAGAGCAAGTTGGCCAACATGTGTGTCTGTAGTTATTGGAAGCATAGTGATTGGAAGCAAGTAAGATAATTTGTGTGCAAAATCTGTGGTTCACTCCCAACAAATCTCTGCATGTTTCTCATGGAGAGTCTGGGATGAATTCACATAACATGTAATTGGGAGCAAAGACATCAAGCCCAGTTCTCTCAACCTCCTGATTGTGCTGCTCCTAATGGCTCCGTCACCTGCCTATCAATAAGGCTATTCTTACCAAGTCATTTGTCTTCATGTGAGTTACTAAAAGCTCCAGAAATAGTTTAACTAATGGCAAAAACAATAAAACAATGATAATGAGTTCTTAGAAATATGTCCACTTCTCTCTGAAGACATATCTTCTGCCAAAAGCCCTCTGAAAAGAGTTGCTTTGACTTCCCACCTCATGGACCAAGAAGTCAAAATTTATAAAGAATATATATATATTTTGTCTGTGGCAACAGAGCCAGTGGGTGGAAGAGCCAGACTATGAACCACAGTACTTAGAATTCCCATGAATTCTCTCTTAATTCTCAAAAGTAACTGTGAGCAACACAGACATTATATGAACTACCTTTTTTATGATGAAAAATTAAAAAAGAAAGGTGAAGAGGCCAGTTTTGGCTCTTTCATGCTCATCGAGATTCTAGTTGGTTTCCACGGTGCCAAGTTGCCTCCAGATGGTTACTAGGATCCTTTTCAAGTTTAAAATTTCATGCCTCTGTGAAAAAATGAAGAAAGCTGAGAATACACATGTAAATCAGGAGCCTCTTTTCTTTACAATCATGGTGGTCTCTTTCTTTGAAACCCATATACTGTCTGCCCACCAATGTCCAAATAAAAGGAAGAATGCCATCCCATGATGCCAGAAAGCACAGGGGAAGGCAGGGCTATGCCCCTATCCAAGGGACACCAGGACATCAATTACCTTGTCACACAACATTACTTCCTGCTCAGCAAGATGCCACCAATGTAGAAAATGGAGGGCTGGGCAATTGCTATGTGTGATTTTTTTTCTTCACCTGATGAGTGATCTGCTCTCTGCCATTCCTAATGCTGTGTTTACATGTCCTACAGGGTATCTTGTTGTTTTGGCTGTTATTTTGAGCTTCTTTTTTCATGCAAAAAAACAGAGTTTTATTTCTTAAACAGTAAAAGAACCCGAGCTTCAAATAAATATAAAAAGTCATATAAATATAAAATAAATAAATATAAAATTATTCAGGCTTTGCCCAAGATTTTCTGTACCCACTGCCACTACCATGCTTTCCCTTCCTGATGAAAGGGGATTTGAAGTTTGTCTGGTTCAGAAGGGTCCAATGCCCACATCCTGAACCTGAGCTTTAAGAAGCAGTGGTAAGCAGCATCTTTTCTTAAATTAAGCAACTGTCTTGTCCTGAAATTGGGGCACATTTATTCACTGAATAAAATGAACAAATGTCATGAAGTTACCTCTTGACTCTACCATCACCTCGCCAAATAGCACAGAAGTCTGATAACTAGATGATTTAGTAATTACTGGCCTTGACTTTATCAGCCAACAGCTGGCTGTAAATGAATCCTGGACTCTCACAGTTGCAAGACACCACCCAGAAGCTCTGCTTTACTCTTTTCCTAAAATTATTTCTCTTCTCTGTGTTGTCAAGGAAATTCTCGTAGCAACTGGGACTATGCAAAAATGATAGCATCTTAAAAACACCATTGGCAAGACAGATTAAGTTCCAGAAAAGGAAAGCATTTAGAAGTTTATTTTATTATTTTAACCTTTGTTAACTTGAATGATTAGACAGATTCTTTGGCTCTGTTAAAACTCTTAGACCTGGATATTAATTTGATGTTCTTATTTACTTAACCCTTGCCTTTCTCTTAAGCACTAATGAATACTCTCCTTATTTGTTGCTGAATGTATTGCCTGGGAGAAAGAAATGGATAGAACACAATGGAAGGACAGAAATTGTGAGAAAATTATTTTAATGCTTTCCAGATTCAGCAGAAGTTGGCATGGAAACAGAAAAGCTCATTAAATTTGCAATCGTTCTTGTTATATTTTATAATCAGTATTCTCTCTTGAGTTTTCTCTGTCATACTTCAAACCAAGAATTGGTATATTGAATTCAAACCGGGACTATTTGTCAATTTGTTCTTAATTGGGTCAATTAAAAATTACTTATCTTTGCAAACAATGGTGGATGTGTAGACCCTTTTCCCTTAGAATTCAACATTGTAAATGATATCTCAATTGTTAGTTATGTAGCTGAGTATACATTGAGGTATAAAAAAAGAAAGACATTAGAGAAAGTTAATGAAACATATTCTTCCTGTTTTACACTGCTTTAAATATAGCACATTTCTCCCATGATATGATTTTGTGTAAAAACTTCACATATCTGTAATATTTATAATTTGTGAATATAGTCATTCAGCCTGGTAAGGTTCTTTACAGAATATTTAGAAGTAAGAGTAAACAATCTGTGATTTTCTGAAATTCACACAATAACCTGATATTTGTGCTTTTAACTCACCTTTCTGCTAATGATCATAGATATAGCATAAAACTTAAATTCGATCCTAAGAATATTGCCTAGTAAGGAATTCTAGAAAATTATGCTGATCAGTTTCAAATATTTGTTATTTTTTCTTTTAGTTTTTAATGCAGCTACTTCCAATATTTGAATAATTATTTATTCTGTATTATTAGCACCACTTTCTAACCAACTGAATTAACCAGCCCTTTTCATTATATTTTATAAGATTTTATTTGCCCAAACTGTTCTGCTCATTGTTATCTTAACTACAGTATTCCTCTTTTTTACTATCTTACATGATTTACACATAAAAACATTTTCCACACAATATTTTATATTAATGTGTTTTCATTTTTCTTGGGAATAAATGCGATGAAAAATTTTAGATGAAATAGAATGTATATACACTTAATATTATTCTATTTCTTTTGTTTGAATTTTTTTATTTTTGGTTTTTGGGTCACACCGGCAGCGCTCACATAGAGCTCCTGGCCCTACACTAATAAATCACTCCTGGCAGGCTCGGGAGGCCATATGGAATGGTGGGATTCGAATCACTGTCCTTCCACATGCAAGGCAAACGCCTTACCTCCATGCTATCTCTCCGGCCCCTTTTGTTTGAATTTTTATGTGTTTGCTGTAATAGTTTTTAAGTTCAATGTCTCAAATATAAGAATTCCTTGTTACATAAATAACACAAAACTATTCTGAATATTTCCCCTATGCTTCCTATTAAATTGGTTACTCTTCAGATGAATACAGAAATAATCTCCAATCTATTTATCCATACATCCTGGAGCTATGGATTATAATAATGCCTATGACTTAAGCAGTTAAAAAATAGGTGGATAGAGGTAGAATTTGAACTGGTTATTTTTCATTATTATATAAGGAAGAAATAGTAAATATTTAGATGAATGATATTAGATTATGTAATTGAAATGGATAAAAAATCCAACTTACTCTAATACTCTACATTACTGATAAATATACATTCTACTCTAATATATTGATTATTACACAAGAAACAATTGGATAATATTGGCTATTATCAGATCTATAGATAATTTTCACATAGACATAAGAAATACCATAATACCTAAGGAAATTTTCAGCTAACCAGTTTCAACACGATTAACACCATCCTACCCCAAATATTATGAAGCTGATTAACCCAAGAAAAATCCACAAAGTATGAAACAGCAGATTTGAAGGGGCACGTTCAATTTTTCAGAAGAAGCTGGAGCTCACACTGTTTTTAATTCTTCCCATCAGAATATGTGGAATCATGGCTCCAACTCTGGCCGCTTACGGTTAGGGGGAGCAGTCCCTCTAGGTCTGGGTGAGATGTTCTCTGGAAAGTCATTCAGCACCAGACAGCAGCATCCTTTCATAAGCAGCCCCGTGCCAATATGGCCGCTGACCTACCACCACAGACACAGGCTGTAAATCACGGGGGAAAACAGGATTGGCTTTGTAGGAAAAGGATGTCGGTTGGACCCTGCTTCCAATGCAATAAATGATGCTATGGAAGAGTCAGAGAACTTTTATTCTCATTGCTTAGGAGTGAGCGAAAATGTGGTTTGAAAAACATTGATATTCAGAGAAACCTTTCTTGGCAGTTAAAATTTTTTATTTTGATATTTGCACAATAAACTTTTAAATGACTTATCAGGAGCCGGAAAGGTGGCACAAGCAGTATGGTGTCTGCCTTGTGTACGCTAGTCTAGGATGGAGCTCGGTTCTATCCCCCAGCGTCCCATATGGTCCCCCAAGCCAGGAGTGATTTCTGAGTGCATAAGCAGGAGTAATCCCTGAGCATCACCGGGTGTGACCCAAAAGCAAACAAACAAACAAAAAAGACTTATCATACCAGATACTTATAGTAAGGATATTTTTTTTTTTATAGTCCCCCATACCTGATCACTTTCTGAATGACTCTTTGGTGAAGGAATCTTAGTGAGGGAAGGTTGGAATCTTTCAATGTTGCATTCAAAGCATCAAACAACCTGTAATATAGATTCTAATATAGGATACTTTTCTCAAGATAGAAACTGAATTAGCTATAGACCTAAAGGATGGAGAAAGAATTTTAAAAATATTTTAATTCAATTTAGTTTAATTTTTAAATTAAATTAAAACATTTTATTACAATCAATTTTTTAACAAGCTCTTTCTTATATTTGTGCCTTTCAATGGTTCGGGGTCTTGGGGGAGAGCCTATGGGGGAGAATGCAGGGAACATACCCAAGAGTCTTATGGCTTACTCTTGGCTCAGGACACAGGGATCACTCCTGGTGGGATTTGGGGTACTATATGCAATTGAACCTAGGTCAGCTGCGTGCAAGACAAGCTCCTTACTCATTATACTATTTCTCTGTCTCCTTACAAGGCTTACTTTTAGGACCTGAGTTCATCTGTTTTTCTAAATTATTAAAATTGTGGTCTAACTTTGAAATATTTCCCTAAGTCTTCATCCCTCCTTTGTTCGAGAAATCCTCTCTTTCTATCTCTCTCTTTCTGTCTCTCTCTCTCACTTTTTGGCCACATCCAGTGGCATTTTGGCATTACTCTTGGCTCTGCACTCAGAAATCACTCCTGGCAGGCTCAGGGGACCATACTGAATGCTGGGGAATCTAACCCAAGACGGCTACATGCAAGGCAAACGCCCTTCCTGCTGTGCTATCACTCTGGCCCATGAAATCATTCCTTTATGAAATTCTTGCAATTGCTCATGGACACTTGGACTGTAAAGTGTGTGGGGGTGTTTTAAGAAGGATATGACAAGGCAGTTCTACAGACTCAGAGAACATGCCAAAATATCTGCTCAAACATGTCAAATTCAGGTTGGCACAGTCATTGTTATTATGATCTTTCAAGGTTTGTGAATTGTTTCTCATATTATTAAGTTCAAGCAGTGACCTTTATTCTAGCCTGTTATTTAAAATATGTCCTGTACATTGCTCAGTATGTTGGTGTTTATACATATATCAGTTTCCATGGCAGGACTTTATCTATATACAGAGATATTTTACATAAACATATGCATGTGTGAATATTATAATAGTATCTTCTCTATGCTTTCTATGAAGCCATTCTCTGTCATCGTAGATTATTATTTACATATACTAGATTTAAACACCTACTAATGTGACTGTACTTTTGCTTATAATCAAATTCCTATTAAAAAGATGTGGGTTGTGGGGCTGTAGAGATGGCATGCAGGTAAGGCACTTGCCTTGCATGCAGGACAGTGGTTCGAATCCCAGCATCCCATATGGTCCCCCGAGCCTGCCAGGAGCAATTTCTGAGCCTAGAGCCACAAGTAACCCTGAGCACTGCTGGGTGTGATTAAAAAAAAAAAAAGATGTGGGTTGTGTTGGAATATAACTCAAGTCCATGTTTTTTTAATATTTTATTTTTAATTATGAGAACAAAGATGCAAAGAAAGAGGACAAGGTAAAGTTACAGTGGAAGGACAATCACCCATAACATAATTCTCAGAAGAAGTCCCCTTGCTGATATCTTAACTTTGAACTTTCAGCCAAAAAACATTAAGATAAATAAAACAGAATCCATGTACAATTACTTTGTCCCTCAAGTCCCCAGATTGTAACACATTATAATATTTCTTAACAGCACACAAGGCAATCTAAAGCCATAAAACTTACATAACCCCTTAAACATTAGAGGCATAGTATTTTTTACATTTCCATGTACATGCATATTAGCTTAAGTTAACCTCAAATTTTCAGTTTTTTTTTTTTAAGGATTAGAGTCAAAGGAGCACAGTAAAAACGGTGTTAGAGTGGCAATTGTTGTTTGCATAGGCCCACCAAAATATGAGGGGCATGGAAAGGAATAACCTGGCCTAAATACAAAGAGACCCTACCCCTGAAGTTTCCTGGCATAAGACCAACTCTAGGCTCCAGGCAAACTAGATCGTCCAATCCAAGACATTGTCTGTAGTGCCAACACACTTTATTTTTCACACAGTCTCTGTTGTTGGTCTCATGTTTCTGTATTAAAGATCCTGGAATCTGCATATCCTACATTGAAGTCAGGATGTGGAGCATTCTCTCGTTTCACCTCACTATTAAAGGGCAATGCAGGGAGCCCTGTCTTGTAAGCAGGTCGTTGTTGTTGTTAAGTCCTATCAGTGTTAAGGGAAGTCTCTTTTGAGCAGGTCGATGTCTGAGCAGTGGTAGGGTCTTCCGTGGTAGAGGATTGCTTCCAGGTGATATTATAGACAAACCTGGATGTTTCGTGAATGGCTTCCCTGGTTCAGGGGTTAATGGAAAATGCCCTTTCTTCAGAGGCCTGTGCCAGGTCATTATGTCAATGTTCAGGGTGTAAGGTCCCTTTGCACTACAAGATTTGTGTGTTCCAATCTCTATTAGATGGGAACTTATTTGTATGTATAGTATTTTCCCATTTTAATGTGCCTATGCAAAAAAGGAGCAATGCCACGTGGTGTTATTGGCACATAGGGGGGCCATAAGAACAAGTCCAACAATCCCCATGACATGGTTCCAAGTACATGTTTTTTATGTATGAGTCTCTGGGCTGACTCTCCTGCTAATTATAATAAGTATTATTATAACTATATAATGATATAATTATTATATATTATTTTATAAATAATAAGTAATTATAATATGTTATAATAGTATCATTAAGGTAAAAAAAGATAAGTTACATATTTTCATACCATAAGATATACTTTTTTAACCCAAAAGATGAGGGAAAAGTATTATGCCCCGTTTATTGTGTAGACACAGCACATAGTATAAGCAATCAGGTTAATGCACTTTCACCATCATCTATAGAGCTTTCATTTAAGACTATTTGATCGCTGCTGTGATTTTTATTTTTTCTTGTTTTCCTCTTCTAAAACTACGTGCATCTGTGGTCAGGTACATTTTACAGAGCGAAAAATATGGTAAATATAAAAAGTAATTTATTTTCTCAGCTCAAATGCCTTTTCTGGGCTATTTTATTTCATTTCTTACTGACTGTGGAAATGAGAAATTTCAAAAAAATTCCAGCAGCTGAATTTTCTTTAGGAACGCAAGCTTTCGCGTAGGATCTCTACTATGTCCCTGCATTTAACAGAGGTCATGCCAGCACCATTTAATATTTCTTGGGACATTGGTGATGGGAATGTTGCACTGGTGATGGGTGGTGTTCTTTACATGACTGAAACCCAAACACAATTATGTATGTAATTAAGGTGTTTAAATAAATTAAAAAAAAACATTAAAAAAATATTTCTGCCTTGATTCTCCCTTATTCTCAATTTATTTTTATCCTCTTTAGGAAGGTAAACATTGGAAAAAACTGCAAATCACTAGAAAATTTTCAGATGTTTAAACAATGAGCAACTATTTTGTCTTATTAGTTGGCTGATAGCCAACATACTGTCAAAATCACTCATTCTAATGAACCATTTTCAGTTGAATTTTTAATATTTCTTGGTTATGATATTTGCTGTGAAAAAATTTAAAATCTGCTCTGTAATCACTATAATGTTGATATTGAAAACGAGAGCAAAAAACATTTTACCTTTTAATAATGTTATTATTTCTCTGCAATATAATAGGTAACTAGTATTTTAAAATCAAGAACATCACCCCGTAAATGTACATCACAAATAAATGTACATTATTCTACATCAGTGAAGTGACATACTAAAAACTCCTCTTGTCCATGTTTGAAAATTCTGGAATATGACATTGTAAAGATCTTCTATTATTTTGTCTTTTTTGCATGGCTCATAATGGTGTTTTTGTCCCCCCAATCTTTGTTCAGTAGTCATTTGCAATTATTCAATAATATTGTAAAAGGAAATGAGTTTTGAGGAGTTACAGGAAGAAAGGAATAACTGGAAATCTAGTAGACATTTCAGGTTTGTTCATAAAATTAATGTAGAGATTTACAACTTCATCTTTCATTTTACATTTTTAGGCAGAAAAGTCAAACAAATTGAAATGCAGAAAGCCCCAGTAAAATGCTGATTGTTAATATTGTAACTCTATACTGGTCTGTGGTATTACTTCCACTTTGGAGCAAGGTAGTTCTAATAAAATGTGTCAAAGGAGAATGCAAAGTTTGAGTCATGATATCTACCCAAAATTTTATATAGAAACTATTAGAATAACATCAGACATTTAGAATGTGTCAAATGAAATGACAGTGACAACAAAGTTATAGTTTGAGGAACTGTTACAACTCAAAGGAGATTTCTATATTTGGGGAGGTAGATAGAGTAACAGCTTTGGTTCTCACACAGAAAAGAAATTCAGTGTCTTGATTTTTTTCTTATTTTTAAAATGTGTACACTCTTGTTCAGTCTCCTTCTAGAGAATAATCATTTCCCAAGTGATAGATTGGAGACTGCAAATTGCTAGCTAACAAGCCTGTTTCTGGTAGACCATTTTTATTTGACTTTCTCAATTAGGTGCTAATAAATTAATATTGCACAATTTTATATAAAAATATTTCACATGGAGGGATGGAGCAATATCATACTAAGTAAGATAGTTGCCTCACATGCAGCCAATTCAAGTTCAATCTCCAGCATCCTATATGGTCCACCGAGCCTGCCGGGTGCAATTTCTGAGCACAGAGCCAGGAGTAACCCCTAAGCCCTGCCAGGTGTAGCCAAAAAACAAACAAAAATATTCACATGGGAAACTGAACTATCTGGTAACATCAGGTTTCATTCTTATATTTTAATAATTTTATTGTGATCAAAGTGAATTACAAGTCTTTTATAGTAATATTTAATTTTCATAGTGACAAAGATTAGGGCCATTCCCACCACCAGTGTCTTCTCCCTCCACCCCTGATCCCAGCATGCATCCCATACCTCCCTCCTTTGCCCCATGGACTGCTAGTGTAAGAGGTCTCCTTTGTGTATAGCTTGTTGTAGATTGGGTATCGATTCTGGTGTCATTGACTTTGAGTGTGGTGCTTAATTAAGTATGATCATTTTTTATTTCCACTCAATGTTCATACGACTGGTTGTTCCTGGTACCATCCATTTTATCCCCTCAAGTTTTGAGGGAGAACAAGATGATTCAAGTTCTGTGGTTCTGTTGGAAAAAGAAAAGAAAGAAGAGAAAAAAAGAAGAAATGCTGGGGGATCTGTCTAGAGCCTATAAATATCAGTTCAGAAGAAAGGAAAAAAGGAAAAACAAAAAAATAAAAAACAAACACACACATACACACACAAAACAAGAATGACAAAAAACAGTAGCAGCAGCAAGGAAATCATCACCAAAACCACAACCACAAGAAAGAAAAGAAAAGAAAAGAAAAGAAAAGAAAAGAAAAGAAAAGAAAAGAAAAGAAAAGAAAAGAAAAGAAAAGAAAAGAAATTAGAAGGTCTAGTATGGCAAGGCTTTGAGTTTTTTGCTTGGTTTGTTTTGTATTGTTTTTGTTTGTTTGTTTTTGTGGTTTGTTTGTTTGTTTTTGTATAGGCACAGTAACTATTGGGGAAATTAGAGGGAATTCTGTTGGCCTAGGAGTTACAGAGTTTCTCCACCCTGAAGCACATTGTCATGGGAGCAACTATGGGCTTCATACACGCTCATTCTTGAATGCCAAAGTCTATTTATGGTGCCAGGAAAATTTCTGCTCAGTTGTGAATAACAAAATCAGTCCTCTGTAGCTAGAGATCTTGGTATTTTAATAGGTCATGGGACAACATCTAGGATAGAGTCTTTTGTTATGGTTCTAGAAGATCTGTTCCATCACATTTGTTGTAGTCAGTCTTCTGTAATTAGTGATCTTGGTTTTTGCACAGATCCTAGGTCAAAGCCTAAGTTAGAGTCTTTCCTTATGGCACCAGAAGTTCTGCTCAGTCACGATTGTCAAAATCAGAATTCTGGGATTAGAAATCTTGTTTTTTTGTAAAAATCCTAAACCAAAGCATAGGCTGGTATCTTTCTTTTTCTTTCTTTCTTTCTTTCTTTCTTTCTTTCTTTCTTTCTTTCTTTCTTTCTTTCTTTCTTTCTTTCTTTCTTTCTTTCTTTCTTTCTTTCTTTCTTTCTTTCTTTCTTTCTTTCTTTCTTTCTTTCTTTCTTTTGGCTGGTATCTTTTTTTTAATTTTTTATTTTTAATTATGAGAACAAAGATGCAAAGAAAGAGGACAAGGTAAAGTTACAGTGGAAGGAAATCACCCATAACATAATTCTCAGAAGTCCCCTTGCTGATATCTTAACTTTGAAATTTCAGCCAAAGAACATTAAGATAAATAAGACAGAATCCATGTACAATTACTTTGTCCCTCAAGTCCCCAGATTGCAACACATTATAAAATTTCCTTTTTTTTTTTTAGCTTTAAACAGCAAACTTTTTTTTATTTAAACACCTTGATTACATACATGATTGTGTTTAGGTTTCAGTCATGTAAAGAACACCACCCATCACCAGTGCAACATTCCCATCTCCAATGTCCCAAATCTCCCTCCTCCCCACCCGACCCCCGCCTGTACTCTAGACAGCCTTTCCATTTCCCTCATACATTCTCAATATTAGGACAGTTCAAAATGTAGTTATTTCTCTAACTAAACTCATCACTCTTTGTGGTGAGCTTCATGAGGTGAGCTGGAACTTCCAGCTCTTTTCTCTTTTGGGTCTGAAAATTATTATTGTAAGAATGTCTTTCATTTTTCTTAAAACCCATAGATGAGTGAGACCATTCTGCGTTTTTCTCTCTCTCTCTGACTTATTTCACTCAGCATAATAGATTTCGTGTACATCCAGGTATAGGAAAATTTCATGACTTCATCTCTCCTGGCAGCTGCATAATATTCCATTGTGTATATGTACCACAGTTTCTTTAGCCATTCGTCTGTTGAAGGGCATCTTGGTTGTTTCCAGAGTCTTGCTATGGTAAATAGTGCTGCAATGAATATAGGTGTAAGGAAGGGGTTTTTTGTATTGTATTTTTGTGTTCCTAGGGTATATTCCTAGGAGTGGTATAGCTGGATCGTATGGGAGCTCGATTTCCAGTTTTTGGAGGAATCTCCATATTGCTTTCCATAAAGGTTTAACTAGACGGCATTCCCACCAGCAGTAGATAAGAGATCCTTTCTCTCCACATCCCCGCCAACACTGTTTATTCTCATTCTTTGTGATGTGTGCCATTCTCTGTGGTGTGAGGTGGTATCTCATCATTGTTTTGATTTGCATCTAATATTTCTTAACAGCACACAAGGCAATCTAAAGCCATAAAACTTACATAACCCCTTAAACATTAGAGGCATAGTATTTTTTACATTTCCATGTACATGCATATTAGCTTAATTTAAATGCAAATTTTAAGTGGGTTCTTTTTAAGGATTAGAGTCAAAGGAGCACAGTAAAAATGGTGTTAGAGTGGCACTTGTTGTTTGCCTAGGCCCACCAAAATATGAGGGACATGGAAAGGAATAACCTTGGCCTAAATACAAAGAGACCTGACCCCTGAAGTTTCCTGGCATAAGACCAACTCTAGGCTCCAGGCAAGCTAGATCGTCCAATCCAAGACATTGTCTGTAGTGCCAACACTTTATTTTTCACAGTCTCTGTTGTTGGTATCATGTTTCTGTATTAAAGATCCTGGAATCTGCATATTCTACATTGAAGTCAGGATGTGGAGCATCCTCTCGTTTCACCTCACAATTAAAGGGCAATGCAGGGAGCCCTGTCCTTTAAGCAAGTCGTTGTTGTTAAGTCCTCTCAGTGTTAAGGGAAGTCTCTTTTGAGCAGGTCGATGTCTGAGCAGTGGTAGGGTCTTCCGTGGTAGAGGATTGCTTCCAGGTGATGTTATAGACGAGCCTGGATGTTTCGTGAATGGCTTCCCTGGTTCAGGGGTGAATGGAAAATGCCCGTTTTTCTGAGGTCTGCGCCAGGTCGTTATGTCAATGTTCAGGGTGTAAGGTCCCTTTGCACTACAAGATTTGTGTGTTCCAATCTCTATTAGATAGAATCTTATTTGTATGTATAGTATTTTCCCATTTTAATGTGCCTATGCAAAAAAGGAGTAATGTCACATGGTGTTATTGGCGCATATGGGAGCCATATGAACAAGTCCAACTGATTCCCATGATATGGTTCAATCATAAGCATTAAACTGGGGGACTCTTTCACCAAAATTCCTTGTTAAAGAGAAGATAAAAAGTGGTTAGAATCGTCACTGTATAAGACAACATTTAGTAATAATTATAGCTGTCAGAAAAAACACAAAATATTCTAAAGAAATATGTGTCCATTTTATGTATCTTGAAACAGTTTGGGGTTGTTACACACAATGCACGGCTTTGGTCTGTGATTAGGATTGTACAGTACTGAAGTTAAAAAGAGTAATGTAGGTTAGTGACGTTTGGGGGCTGTTAGAGGGTTAAGGAGTAAAAAAGAGCTTTATAGGGGTGTGGGAAAGGGCAGAATACAAAATGAACATTCTGGATACGCAAAACATAACATAAGGATAATGAATACTCTTAATGCATAAAGTGCGCGTGGGGGCACGATTCTGTAGTTTTTGGATGCCTAGGGAGGAATTTCTCACCCCCCTCCCCTTAGGGCCCGATTAACCAGGCATGGCCCTGAAGACCTACCTGGTGTGGGGGGATCTCGGTCCCCTGGACTAAGTGGTCATCTGGTATCTTTCTTATTGGTCGCAGGAAAACTTCTGTCCAGTCATGGTTGTCATAGTGCATCTTCTGTAATTAGTGGACTTCATTTTTGCCTTTTTTTGCACAGATCAAAAGACTATGTGTCTTCTGATTTCATATTACCATTAGCTGATGTGATTCTTTAATATTTTCAGGCAGCTGAAACTGAATTTCTAGTGTCCGTAAGATGGGTCTGTATAATACACAAAGTGATTTCCATCATCCCTGTTGGCATTGGAGTTGTCAATATCTGAGTTAGATTAAAAAATGATTATTTTTCCTTTGATGTTATAATAAAGACCATAAAGAATGAAGACACAGGATGTGGAGCGTCCTCTTGTTTCACCTCACAATTAAAGGGCAATGCAGGGAGCCCTGTCCTTTAAGCAGGTCGTTGTTGTTGTTAAGTCTTCTCAGTGTTAAGGGAAGTCTCTTTTGAGCAGGTCGATGTCTGAACAGTGGTAGGGTCTTCCGTGGTAGAGGATTGCTTCCAGGTGATATTATAGACAAACCTGGATGTTTCATGGATGGCTTCCCTGGTTCAGGGGTGAATGGAAAATGCCCTTTCTTCTGACTTCATCCTGACTTCAATGTAGGATATGCAGATTCCAGGATCTTTAATACAGAAACATGATACCAACAACAGAGACTGTGTGAAAAATAAAAGTGTGTTGGCACTACAGACAATGTCTTGGATTGGACGATCTAGCTTGCCTGGAGCCTAGAGTTGGTCTTATGCCAGGAAACTTTAGGGGTAGGGTCTCTTTGTATTTAGGCCAAGGTTATTCCTTTCCATGCCCCTCATATTTTGGTGGGCCTGTGCAAACAACAATTGCCACTCTAACACCGTTTTTACTGTGCTCCTTTGACTCTAATCCTTAAAAAAAAAACCACTTAAAATTTGAGGTTAACAAGCTAATATGCATGTACATGGAAATGTAAAAAATACTATGTCTCTAATGTTTAAGGAGTTACGTAAGTTTTATGGCTTTAGATTGCCTTGTGTGCTGTTAAGAAATATTATAATGTGTTACAATCTGGGGACTTGAGGGACAAATTGTACATGGATTCTGTTTTATTTATCTTAATGTTCTTTGGCTGAAAGTTCAAAATTAAGATATCAGCAAGAGGACTTTTTCTGAGAATTATGTTATGGGTGATTGTCCTTCCACTGTAACTTTACCTTGTCCTCTTTTTTGCATCTTTGTTCTCATAATTAAAAACAAAAAAATTAAAAAAAGAAAAGAATGAAGACACAGATACAAAATAGATAATGGCAAACTTTTGTTTAGGAAAGCTTTGCTATTTTCTAGGAATACCTTCCATTTCATTTATATACCATTTATTTCAAATGACATAGTATTCTTTTTACTTTGGTGATTATCAATCTGGGGTAGGAATCTATGGACATTTTTTGTTCTTAACAAGTCTATTTGATTAAAAATAGTACAAGTTCAAGTTTAATAGGTTAATATAAAGATGCTAATATACTTTATGCACTTTTAGAATTTTGTTGAAGTACAGGGATGGAGCACAATCATAGAGCATTTTTCTTGCATGTGTGATCCCTGGTTTTGATCCCAGGAAAAATTTACCAAAAACAGTTCCAGAATTTTGTTAAAATAAGATTAATAAAACAAATTTATGTTAACCCAGCTTCATATAGAATAGGTTGACTATTAAATAACTATTTGGGTGTCATTTGGGGTTCATGCCTAGTACTACTCGGGGGTTACTCCTGGATCTGCACTCAGAAATAACTCCTGGAAGACTCAGAGGATCATATAGAATGTGAGGGCTTGAACTCAGGTCAGCCACATGCAAGGCAAATGCCATCCCTTCTAGCCTATTGCTATGTTCCTAATAACAACTATTAAATGACTTTTGAAGAATACTTAAAATACAAATTTTTTATCTTTTAATTTTATATGTAAATTAAAAGACTAAATATATACATATATGTATATATATATTTAAAATTAGGAATAGGACAAGCTATAGAGGCTTTTATTTTATCCCTCCTTGGAAGAAAATATATCTCATCTCAAATTTCAGAAATTCCTCTGGCTTAAAAATAAATATAGAGAACTGGAAAAAAAGCCACAGCTTCCCCTAGGCACTTGGGTCCCCACTGTAGATGTGGCCATGGCCCTGTCCATTTGGACAAAGCCAGAAGAGCATGACCACTCTGTTCTGCAGCCATGCATTTCTCCTAATCAATGAACCCCAATATGCCATAAAGTAAAACACCACATTTTAAGATGACAATAGGGAAACAACACAGACCTCCAACATGCTTAGTCAATGAAGATAGTAGCTCTGATGAATAGACAAATACCAACCACCTATTCAGTTTCTCAGATAAGAACTTTAGAAAAGAAATATGGAAGATTCAGGTATATGGGGATGGGTTGTAAGAAGGAACAGGAGACATCGGTGGCTGTGGTAGGAAGAATGAACTGGTGAAGGGTGGCATGCATTGCATAACTGAAAGCCAACAATGAAAACTATGAAACCACAGTGCTTAAATAAAGCCATTAAAAATAAAATAGATCTCAACCCACAGGCAGCACCTTGAAACAATATTACAGCAGCATAGGGACTTACATCTTTCCAACGAACAGAGCCCACAGAATACACATTAACAGAGATGAGCTGACCCAGTGTGGAGCCTGCTCCCTGCCAGCTGCACAGACATAAATATTGGTGTCATCCCAACCTGCTGATGGCACCTGGATGCATATTATTCAGCTGAGCCAAAACAGACCCCACCTCCAAAGGGAGGAACCGGAGGAACACTACTCTGCAGCCACGCATTCTTTAGTCAGTGAATTCCAGTCCAACACATAGAAAACACCACACTACAAGCATGACAATGGGAAAACAATGCAGGCCTACACCATGAATAAAGAATGAAAATGGCTGCTATGATGACTCAAAAAGTGCCATCCACCTATTTAGGGGTCCTTAGAAATCAAAGAAAACATGGAACAAAATGACTGGACCACAAATAAGAATCAAAAGGATATGAAAGTAGAAATGAGAAAACTCCAAACGGAAATAACTAGTCTGAAAACTTTGGGAGGTGAAATAAAAACCTCACTGAAAAGCCTGTCTAACAGAGTAGCAGCGGCTGTGGACAGAATCAGTGAGCTGGAATATGAGATGCACAACAACTCCATATAACAAAACATATGATCAGATACTGGAGAAAATCCTCAAAGAATGTGAACAAAAGAAAATAGAAATCTTTGGTATTTTTTTATTTTGTTTTTTTTTTCATAATAATATCTTTTTTTAGGCACCATGGATACAAAAATGTCTGTACTTGGGTTTTAGTTATAGAAAAAACACCCCCTTAAACAGTGCAACATTATTATCACCAATGCCCCCCAACTCCTTTCTCCCCCACCCTCTGCCTGTATTAGAGACACTTACTATCATTGTCATAATAGTTGTTAGTGTAGTTAGTTCTCTAACTACACTCACTAATGTTTGTGTTAAGCTTCATATCATGGGCCAGTCCTTCCAGCCCTCATCTGTATTGACTGTGGGTATTATTATAATACTCTCTTTTATTTTTTTACATTCCATAGATGAGTAAGAATATTCTGTGTCTATCTCTCTTTGACTTATTTCACTCATATAATAATTTCCATGTTTATCTATGTATAGAAAAATTTCATAACTTCATCTTTCCTGACAGCTGCATAGTATTCCATTGTGTATATGTACTACAATTTCTTGAGCTACTCATTTGTTGTTGAACATCTAGGTTGTTTCCAGATTCTGGCTATTGTAAATAGTAAATATACAATCAATATAGGTTTGCAGAAAGTATTTTTGTATTGAGTTTTTGTGTTCTAGGATAAATCCTAAGGAGTGATATAGCTGAATCATATGGAAGCTCAATTTTCAGTTTTTTGAGGAATCTCCATATTGTTTTTCAAAAGGGCTAGATTAGATGGCATTCCCACCAGCAGTGAATGAGAGTTTCTTTCTTTCCACATCCCCACCAGCACTGATTGTTCTTATTCTTTGTGATATGTGCCAGTCTCTGTGTCGTGAGATGGTACTTTATTGTTGTTTTGGTTTGCATCTCCCTGATGATTAGTGAGGTGGAGCACTTATTCATGTGCCTTTTGGCCATTGAGGAAATGTCTGTTCATTTCTTCTCCCCATATTTTGATGGGGTTAGATTTTTTTCTTGTTAAGTTCTGTCATTTCCTTGTACATCTTAGATATTAGCCCCTTATCTGGTGGGTATTGGGTGAATAGTTTCTCCCATTTTGTGGGTGGCCTTTGTTCCTACTCACTATTTCCTTTTAGGTGCAGAAGCTTCTTGGTTTAAGATAGTCCCATATGTTTATCTCTGCTTCCACATGTTTGGACAGTGGTGTTTCCTCCTTGAAGATACTTTTATTCTCAATGTCTACATGTTGTTCTATATACCTTATGGTTCCAGGTCTAATATCAAGGTCTTTAATCTACTTAGATTTGACCTTTGTGCATGGTGTTGGATGGAGTTCCAAGTTAGCTTTTTTTGCATGTGGCTGACCAGTTGTTCAAATACCACTTGTTGAAGAGGCTTTCCTTGCTCCATTTTGCATTTCTTGATTCTTTATCAAAGATAAATTGGTTATATGTTTGGGAGGCAAAATAGAAGTCTTTGATAAACTCAACAGAAACAAGATCGGAATCATTGAGGATCCCAGAGATTCAAGAGAAAATTCCAAGGAAGAATCAACAGTCAAGGATACTATTGCAGAGAAAAATCCCAGAGTGCACGAAACCAAATCCTACATGCCCAAAAAGTACCAGCTAAAAGAGCTCCAAAGAAAAGCACCCAATACACATTCTAGTCACAATGACGAATTCCACACATAGGGATAGAATACTGAAAGCAGCAAGATCAAAAAGGGAAATTACATTCAATGGAGCATTTTTAAAATTAATAGCAGATCTGTTACAAGAAACCCTCAAGGCCCAAAGGCAGTGGTGGGATATAGTGACAAAACTCAACAAAAGCAATGTTTGACCGAGAGTATTCACCCAGCCAGACTCACATTCAGGTTTGAAGGAAGGATACATAGCTTCATGGATAAATGACAGCTCAGAAACTTTACAGACTTGAAACCAGCCTTAAAGACAAACTGAGAGGCTGGAGTGATAGCACAGCAGTAGGGCATTTTCCTTGCACATGGACAATCTATGATGGAGCTCAGTTCAATCACCGGCATTCCATATGTGACCCTAAGCCATATACATATAGAGAGAGACAAACTGAAAAGTCCACTTTAATACAAGATATACCAATAGACATACCAAACTCCTACATAACAATGACACTAAATCCATGGCAATAATCTCTTTCAATGTCAAAGGACTAAATACACCAGCTAAGGGACACTGAATTGCAAAATGTATCAAAAAGCTAAATACAACATTCTTCTGCCTACACAAAACATAGATGAAGAGTCAGAACAAACATAGATTGAAAATTAAGATTACAGGACAATTCATGAAAATAATTCCCTTAATCTGGATTGACCAGATTAATATCATATTTTACAGACTTTAGACTTAAAAATGTTCTACAGATTAGAGATGGACATTTATTTTTCCCTTAATAATTAAGGGATATGTGCAACAGGAAAATAATCACCTCCTAAACATGTATACCCAGTGAGGAATCAGCAAATCAGCACTGTGTGGCCCAAAATCAAATAAAGCAAAACAAAGACCACTGTTCCTTACTCTTAGTTCCACATACTCCATTCTGTTGGGATCTCCCTGGATTTCGGTTTTAGACATTAAACTAATAATTTATCTCTTCTGTCAATTTCTAGATATTTGATATAAAAATATAGAAATAGATAAACATAGAAAAAATAATTCTCAGACCTACAGCTGACTCTGGAAGTATCTTGCAAAATATTTTTTCAAGTCATATTTGCTTCATGCCGTTTTCCCAGTATGTAATGATTTCCCCAAACCGTAGGTCAAGTAATAGAAACAGTTGAATCATGGATGTTTATAGTTTTATCTCAGCTGTATATAATGTTCTTCAATTTCTTTTTATCTATAAAGTGATAAATGAATTCTTCCTCATCTTTGTATTTCAGGTTTGCTAATGTCCCTTCTCCTAGTATATATAGTGTAAGTAGAAGGTTCCATTTCAACAGTGATATGCTAGGCATATCTTATAATTTTTAACCACATATGGGAGTCATAAAGATAGTTGCTGATGAGGTGTCAGAAGTGGTTACTTATCTGAGTATACCATAAACCACCTGGCTTTTAGAACAAACACTTTGTTCCTTATGGGTGCTGAAATCGAAGACCCACCAAAGAAAAAAATAACAACTATGACACATGTTTGTATTTTGAAAAGAGGCTTGCTTTTAGATCTTTTAAAAAACATCAGAGAATTATTTCCCTTGGTCTTTACTATTTATAAAATTACCTAATGTGGTTAAACAAAAAACACAGTTATTCACTATTGGCTTTTTCTTTTATCTTTCTGTATAAGTAAGACAAACACTGCACTTAATGTTTACTAATTTAGAAGACTAAGTACACTTTTACTTTTTTATTAATTGATTAGAATTAATTCTTCTAAATATAGGATGCAAAAATTTTGCTTCTGTTACATGTAGCATGAGTTCTTTGCTAAATAGAATATTTTGGGTGGATCACACCAGCAGCACTCAGGGTTACTCCTGGCTCTGCACTCAGAAATCACTCCTGGCAGGCTCAGGAAACCATATGGAATACTAGGAATCAAACCGGGGTCCATCCTGTGTTGGCCGCATGCAAGGCAAATGCCTTACCTCTGTGCTATTGCTCTGGCCCATGCTAAATAGAATATTATGCTCAAATTCACTTTTTGAATTAACACTTGAAGAAACTGACCCTGCCAGAAATTGCAGCTACAACTTTATTCAAAACCTCATTTACAGTAACTTTCCCAGACAACTTAATCTTTAGTCCTCACATAGTGAACTGGCTTACTAGCATCAAAATATTTGAAATTTGGAGGCACAAAGAAAAAATTAAGACAAAAGAAAAAGTATTTGATTAGTGTCAGTATTTGTGTTTCAAATAAATTCTATCTCCAGCATCCCCAGCATTATAAACTTTCTATTTCATTCACAGAAGTCAGGAAATCCTGTTTGCAATTCCCAGAGAAAACATAACTCTCACGAGATTGCAGCTGTTTCTTTCATGGAGAGTGATGTGGGGTGAGGAGAATGGGGGTTGGGAGCATATGGGACACTCCACCCAAACAGAAGTGGGAATTGCACCTTTTCTTTTCTTCTCTTCTGTCCTCTAAATGGTCCTTACAACCATTGTATGTCAGGGGTTTATGGCTCAAGCATCCATAATTTTGATAGCAACTTAACTAATACCATGAGGGCCAGTAACCCTTTCTTTCTTCAAAGGTAACTTCCTTCAACAGGCCAGCTGCCTCCTTTCTTTTGGAAACACAGCCCATCTCTACTTGTCATGTGTATCATTCAGCATTTAAAATCACAGAGCTCTTTAATAGGTAATCTGTGGGCAGTTGAACCCGTGCAAGTATGTTTTGATTTGGGCTGGAAGATATTTTATGTTTGCCTTGGTGAGAAGCGTGCATTAAAGAGATGGAGCCTGGAGATTTCTGGCTTCTCCTGAATCAGATGGAGATGGAGCAGACCTGCTTCCCCCTGTAGTCAAATCAACGGGCCCCAAGGGGCTTCCTTCTAACCCTGACTTGGCTCCCACCCAGCCCAGTCTCCCCTACTTCCTTTGGTCTTAAAGCTGCTTCCTTCTTTATGTGATCTGCCTGGTCCTCGTAGCCCTTTGACTTAACTCCATATGCTCAAATCTCATCAAATGCAAAGCCAATTACAGAGCACTCAAATATGTCCTAAATGGAAATCAATATCTGAACCCCATATGGGAATGTGTAAATTTCAGGGATGCTTTTCGGTTAGACTATTTTTGTTCTTTATATGTAATTAAAGAGTTCCTGAGAAAATACTAAGAATATGGTTTAAACATTGAGGATATGGGCTGAACAATGAGTTTAGGATATGGACCAAACATTGAGTTTAGAAATATTGAGGATATAAACTAACTCAGAAAGTATTAGAAATCAGGAAGTTAGCTACATGGTACCACTTTGAGTAACATTACAATTCAAGTCCTCCATTGTCTGTAGTCACTGAAGTCATTCTTGAAGTGTCCCATTACCCACAGAGGTTAGCAGACATTGCGCTCAAATCCAATCTTGGGTGAGGCGAATTGTAGTTGGGAAGTTGGAAAATCTAAGGATTTCTATTTGAGTCCTTGGGCTATCACCAGCTCCTAGCTAGTGTGGCTTCTATCTGTCAATCTCTTACCAGGGAGCAAGCCCAAGGAAATTCAGAGTCAATTCATTCATAACAACTTTAGCAAATGTTCCACAAGCAAGATACTGAAGAGTTTCTGAGATTAGCAGGGCACTTCTGTTCTTTCTCCCAGAATGAACAATGCCAAGAAAGTTGCTGTTTTCTCACGGGCATTTCTCACAAGACAGACACCTCTTTTCCTAACTGTGTAAGATGCCTCGTCAGCTAATGAATATGCAATTTCCTTGGGACTGCTCTTTCCTGTCCCTGCTGTGCCTCTTCTCCCAGATGTAGATGGTTTCCTTTCTGAAAAGGGAGAGAGTACATTCAAGTGGAGGCGAGCGCCCCAAACCTCAATGAGAAGGGACTCTTGGTTTTATAGATGGGTAGAATACTTATTGCCTGACACTCTGTAATGATACTTTATACACCTTCTTAGTTGCACCAAGAACTAAGAGACTATTAGTTTGCACTCCAGAAGTCAGACATTATGTTTTAAGTGCATATTACATGAAGGTGGGTTAGACTTAAAATCAATTTTAAATTGGCTTTTACAGTATTTACACTTTTAAAACAAATTATTATGCAGTATTTGCTGATCAAATTGATTCTGTACAAAATTTTTTCATGAAAGAGCAAGATTTTCCGAGATTGTTTTGACTTTCAAAATATGTATCCGAATTCTAATATGCATAGAAATCTATCAGAGTCATTAAATTATGTATAATACTATATAACAATTAATAGGTAGTGTTATTAATAGTACTTAATGTTATTTAATAATACTAAACTTAATAATAATACTTAACTCAGTTTAATTTTGAATATAGGGATTGATAGGGTAGTATTATTGATATTCCTTAATAGTGCTTAACTCAGTTTAATTTTGAAATACTATAATAGCCTGGTATTAATTATAATGTATAATTTGGATTGCCATAGAGTCAAGAGAGCATTTGCCAGACTAGCTTCTTCTAACAATTCTATTAATCAAACAAGATTAATTTCCTAAGCTTCAAAGCTCGCTGCTCTTTCTATGATCTTTAATAATGTCCTAGGGATCTTTGCCATGAAAATGAGTTTGCTATCCTTTTGTCCAATCCTCAGTACTAAATGGGTTTCAGAATTGAGGGTGTTTAGGAATTAAAAAGTTGATATTGTCCATGACACCACAGATTATGTGACAACCCTGAGGCCTGAGGGACCCTGTAATGCTGCCACCAATTTCTGTATGAAAAACACAAATGTTCACACTCAGGATTATGAGTGGTCATAAATAGCCTCACATCTGTTCTGAAAGATGGTCGCCACCAAATGGGATGACCATAAGCTTAGAAAAAGTATTTAACTTACAAAGAAATAGTCTTCTTTGTAGGACTTTGGAGTTTTGATCTTTCAGATAAAGGATTATGAACAATGTCTTGATTGTTTAAAAATCCATGTGTCATCAGTTTGCCAGGAGTGTCGTGCACAAACCCACATATAGCATGACACTTTCCTGTGTAAAGCCTTCTTAGCTTCCTGCTATATTTCTCTTTCAGTGCTTGAATTTATCAGCTACTTCTTTGCTCCCTCACTGTATTTTAGACCTGAATGTCTCCATCAAAAGGGCCCAGTTAGTAGCCCAAATTCTCTTCATCCTCTTCTTTCTTGCCAACCAGTTTCAGGTCTCAACTCCCACCTTTGCTTCCTTTAAGACCAAGTCAGACTGTGTTTAAAGGGTGTGTTACATGACTCTACTGCAGAATTAATGAGTGTCTGGACATAAAACGTATACTCATACAACAACCTTCTCTCCCCCCTACACTTAACTTCTTGAGCTATTTCCCCTGTGCACACCTGTATTAAAAATTGCATGCGTGTGACATGCATCAACATTTTACACTGTCACTCTGTTTCTCTCTCTCTGTCTCTGTCTCTCTTTCTCTCTCTGTCTCTGTCTCTGTCTCTCTGTCTCTGTCTCTGTCTCTCTCTGTCTCTGTCTCTCTCTGTCTCTGTCTCTGTCTCTCTGTCTCTCTGTCTCTCTCTCTCTGTCTCTGTCTCTGTCTCTCTCTGTCTCTGTCTCTGTCTCTCTGTCTCTGTCTCTCTCTCTGTCTCTGTCTCTCTCTCTCTCTCTCTCTCTCTCTCTCTCTCTCTCTCTCTCTCTCTCCAGTCTCACTTTCATAGTCCTTACCTCAACCTTCCCCCAGTGGAGACTAAGGACAACCTAGAACAAGATTCAATCTATGTGATCCAAGTTTCATGTTTCTTTGAAAAAGAACAATGTATTCTTAAACTTTAGTCTATATCTGCTACTGCTGCCTGAGACAGTTCTGACACTGAGGATCTTGAGTTCCCCAAAATGGGTGATACTCCTAACAAGAAGCTGGAATAACCCAAGGCAAAGATTGCAGCCTTGGGTGGAATGGGGGCCTTCCTGTTTGCTTAAAGAAGGTATTGAGAGCGTTACTGGAGTGAGAAAATCCAAAGGGTCAGCTTTGCTTCGGTGCAAGAGGCCTGTTTGATGATCCCAATCTGCATGACCCCCACAGAGGACACAACTCAAAGTAGCCCCTAGTTAACCAACAGTAGTGACTCCAAAAGAATACAAATGAAAAAAGAGAAGGTGAATTTCCAGGGGAAAAGTTTTGCTTTGTTTTGTTTTGGAAAAGGTGCAATGCCAGATAGGTCTGAGAATCTCTTGAGGCTTGCCCACTTCTCAGTTTAAGTACCAGTTCTTTGAGGGTGCTCGAGGTCCCCTGCACCTTCTTGGAGTTTCTGTTTTATTAGCTGGCATACTAATCTCTCAGGGACAATTCTTCATCCAAGAGCTCAGGTGAGTAAGAAATGTGACAATTTCTGATAATTACTGGACTTCTGAATCAGATCTCCCATCCTCAAGCATCAGCCTTGTAGGCATTTCTATACCTTCCTGGAGGGAAGTTTCACACTTTGGGGGACTTGTTGACGTTTGAGGCCTTTTTAATTTCTGGGACTCTTTTGCAAGGCCCAAGCATCTTGATTTGGACCTTGCAAATCATCCTAATCATTTCCTTTTTAACTTTTTCTTTTTAAAAAAAATGTTATTGAAACCATTGTGATTGACAAAGTCCTTCATAGTTGGATTTCAAGCATACAGTGACAGTGAATTAGGGCCATTCCCACAACCAGCATTGACCTCTCTCCACCAAATTTCCAGCGTGCATCTTGTACCTCCTCTATTAGCCTCCTGTGAAAGAATATATTTTTTATAATATTTAAGCACCATGATTACAAATATGTTTGTAGTTGGATTTTAGTTATAAAAAGAACACTGCCTTTCACCAGTGTAACATTCCTACCATCAATGTCCCCATCTCCCTCCCACCCCCAGCCCTTGCCTGTATTCAAGACAGGCATTCTGTTTCTCTCACTACCATTGTCATGATAGTTGTTAGTGTAGTTATTTCTCTAATTGCATTCACCACTTTTTGTGGTAAGCTTCATATTGTGGCTAGTCCTTCCAGCCATCACCTTTATCATCTCTGGGTATTATTACAATAATGTCTTTTAGTTTTCTTAAATTCCACAGATGAGTGAAACTATTCTGTGTCTATCTCTCTCCCTCTGACTTATTTCACTCAGCATAATAGTTTCCATGTCCATCCGTGTATAGGAAAATTTCATGACTTCATTTTTCCTGATGGTGTGCCAATTCATTTATGGATAAAAATAGATGTACAGGGGCCAGAGAGGTAGTACAGGAATTAAGGCACATGGCTTTGCATATCTCAGGCCTTGGTTCTATCGCAAGCACCACTGGGTGTGGTCCTGGAAGTCCAGAAACACCATTGATATATTCGGGGTAATCTCTGGCACCACACAGTCCTCACAGTTCTTGACCCCTGCATTGAACTCCTGGCCTGGTTTAATGAGAATAGTTTCTTCATTACCAGTACATGAATTTGTATATCTGTAAATAAATAATGATTGCCTTTTCACATTACCTTTTCACTCTGATGCCTATTGTTATTAGTAAGTATAACATTTATAGTGTATATTTTATAAAACAGCACTAATAGAATTACTAATGATCATTCTTATAAATAGGCAAAATAAGGTATTGATAAATATAGCTCAGCAGAACAATTTTATATATATATTTTTTTCTTACTTATTCCTTTCTTTTGTTTTGTTTTGTTTTCGGGCCACACCTGGGAGTGCTCAGTGGTTACACCTGGCCCTGTGCTCAGACATCACTCCTGGCAGGCCTGGGGTGACAGAGCATATGGGATGTTGGGGATCGAACCCGGGTCTGTCCCAGTCGGTTTCTCTTACTTATTACTTTCATAATGCATTTTCTTTAGCTCACAGCATATAGTACATATAACATACAAATTATGTGTGGATTTTGCTATCACTAAGGATTCTGGCAAATCACAGCCTGCTTATAGTTAAAAAAAATTAAAGCTAAACATAGATTTGAGGAGGCCTCCTAAGTGTTGCTTGGAAGGCACAGGGGCCCATTCTAATCATTTCTTCTTTGATGTCTTGAATCCTGGAAATGCTGCTGAAGGGTACAGCACACACCCCTCATCTCTTGGGGACCACTAGCCCTCTCCTTTTGCTCTTCTACTTTGGAGAAATCTCTTCCTAGATAAATGTGGAAGAATAGTTGCTTCTTCCCCCTTACCTGTTCAGAGCTAATTAGCTGACAACCAGCTCAGAGCTTTACTAGAGGAAAGAAAGGAAATAGAGGAAATAGAGAAAGGTGAGAGAAAAAGAGCACATCAGAAGCTCCCCAGAGAACCCAGCCACACTTGCATGCCTGGGATCAGAGCTGCCCATCTTCCTTAGACTCTAGGCACCCTGAGAGCTGGGATCGTCTCTCTCTGGCTTGCTTTTCTGATCTCAGTGTCAAAATATTATCGTGTTTATAGTAGGAGCTTGTTCAAGAGCTTATTCATCTTGAGCAAGTGGCTGCATTTCAAGAGGCAGAGGGTGCATGGAGGATAGTAGAATGACTCACAGTGGACTCAGCAGATGGCTTGAGAGAGTTACTTGGAAATATGTGGCTAAAATCCTTAATCTCATGGTGCTTTACATTCTTTATTTGCCCAAAGGTTAATGTGTAGGTAACAACAATTCATGTCTGTAAAGTTCCTGAACAGATTGCTCTTAGCAACGTAAATCTGACTTGATCACCATCATCACCATAAGAAAGTCTCAGGAAGAACTGTTTCTCCTTATGTTCACTTAGCATGGCTCTGTTCCAAAGACAGCAAGGTCTGTGTAAATAAAAGGTCTTGGTTTTGTACCATCTCCCAAACCTCAAGTGTGCTTTATTTTTCTTCCCTGCTTTCTGTATCTGGGGACCTTAGACCTAAACAGTGCATCTTCAGAAATCCTGCAAACTCTGATTCTCTTCATGGGTGCTTATCTTTTGCCAGCCCCCCCCCTTTTTTTTTTTTAGCAATATAACCTTAGCAAATGCTTTCCAAGAACCTTCTAGTTCTTGGTGAGACCATGGAGCACAGCTTGAGCCTTCTTCGGTCTGTGTCACTTGAGTTCTTGTTCTTATATTTTACACATGCTGACCTTGAAGTCTATCTTTCTACCTATTTGCACATCTTTTGCAGTTGGTTTTAGCATTTTGAATAATAATAATATTTAACAACATTTGTCAATGTGTAGTCTATATTCTTAGTTTTTAACTTACTGAATGTAAATTCACCTTTCTATTTATTTCTTTTTTATTAATATCTTTATTTAAACTACTTGATTACAAATATGATTGTACTTGGGTTTAAGTCATGTAAAGAACACCCCCCCTTCACCAGTGCAACATTCCCACCACCAATGTCTCCCATCTACCTCCTCCCCACCCCACCTGTACTCTAAGCAGGCTTTCCATTTCCCTCATCTATTCACATTGTTATGATAGTACTCAGTGTAGTTATTTCTCTAACTGTACTTATCACTCTTTGTGGTGAGCTTCATGTTGTGAGCTGGACCTTCCAGCCCTCCTCTCTTTGTGTCTGAGGATTACTGCATCTTTGTCCCTTATAACTTTTCTTAGTCTAAAGTTTGTGTCATCTGATATTAATATGACCATGCCAACTTTTAAAAGGGTGTTGTTTGATTGGATGATTTTTCTCCAGCCTTTGATTTTGAGTCTATGTTTGTTTTGAGTATTCAGGTGTGTTTCTTGTAGGCAGCAGAAGGTTGGATCCATCTTTTTGATCCATTTAACCACTCTGTGTCTCTTAACTGGTGCATTTAGTCCATTGACATTGAGGGAGATGATTGTCATGGGATTTAATGTTTTCTTTGTGTATAAGTTTGGCGTGTCTGTTGGTCTGTCTTGTCTTAAAGTAGACCTTTTAGTTTTCCTTTAAGGCTGGTTTTGCATCTGTAAAGTTTCTGAGCTGTTGCTTATCCATGAAGCTATGTATCCTTCCTTCAAACCTGAGCGTGAGTTGGGCTGGGTGCAGTATTCTAGGTGAAGCCTCCATTTCATTCAGTATTGTCACAGTATCCCACCACTGTCTTCTGGTCTTGATAGTTTCTTGTGACATGTCTGCAGTAAATCTTAAGGATGCTCCTTTGAATGTAGTTTCCTTTTTTGATCTTGCTGCTTTCAGTATTTTATCTCTATCTGTAGGATTCGTCATTGTGAGTAGGATGTGTCTTGAGGTGTGTTTCTTTGGGTCTCTTTTAGCTGGTACTCTTCGAGCATGCAGGATTTGATTGCATGCAGTCTTTAGCTCTGTGAGTTTCTCTGTGATGATGTCTTTGACAGTTGATTGTTCTTGTGGATCCCCTTCCTGGGCCTCTGGGACTCCAATAATTCTTATGTTGTTTCTGCTGAGTTTGTCAAAGACTTCTATTTTCATCTGTTTACATTCTTTGAGTACTTTTTCCATTGTATGATTGTTTGCCTTATGGTTCTTTCCCAATCTCTTCTGCTGTATGGAGTTGTTCTGCATTTAATCTTCCAGTTCACTGGTTCTGTCCTCAGCTGCTGTTCCCCTGTTGGAGAAGTTTTCCATTGTGTTTTTTAGTTCAGCTACCGTGTTTTTCATATCTGTTACTTTATTTTGGAGTTTTCTGAATTTGTCTTTGTGTTCTGTTCAGCTAGAGCTATGCTTTCTTTGATTTATCTAAGGATCCTTCATATTTCAATTCTAAACTCCTATCTGAGAGGTTAATCAGATGGTTGGTATTTTTTTGGTTATCAGAGCTATCATCTTCATGGTGTTTGCCTGCAAGGTTTTCCCATTGTCACTCTTGAGTGTGATTTTTTTCTGTGTGTTATGGTGGGGTTCATTCATTAGAAAGAGTATGCAGCCGTGAAGTGAAGTGGAGTGTCTGTGCTTTTCTGGAGCCTCTAGGAGAGCAATTTTGCTGTGCACTTCTCAGCACACTCAGGAGAGATTCAGAACACAGAACAGTAGAGACTAAATTCATCTTTATAATTTAAATTTATAAGGGCCAGAATTGTAGCACAGCCGAACAATGTTTGCCTTGCACGTGGCTGACCCAATTCCAGGCTTCCCATATGGTCCTCCAAGACAGGAGCAATTTCTGATTGCAGTGCTAGGAGTAACCCCTGAGCGCCGCTGGGTGTGGCAACAAACAAACAAAAATATTTTAAAAAATAAAGTCCTAGATGACTAAGGTTAACATTTAAAATAAAGTACAAGTGAATGACAAAGCATTTTTTTAAAAAACAAGAAAATAAAAAGAAAGAAAAAATTAACATTTGGAGCCAATATTCATATTTAATTACAGAGAGCTAGTTCTTTCCAGGTTTAATACTTCCATAAAGTAGATTTTCCCAGTTAGTTATAAATTCTGATTGTCACAGGCTCCAACACTCATTTGGTTGCTTTAAGGATTAGCTATTTTGTTTCATAGAATCAATTTTTCTATTTGACAGATTATACCATCTCCTGCAATATGGAATGATTTAGCAGCAAGGTTTTTCTTCCAATTTTTTACTTCTTTAACCTCCTCATAGTGCCTGCTGTTAAGCCCAAGTTATTCATTTACCTAAATATATTTTGCTCTCTGTTATACTATTTCCCCATCTGGTCTCTTTTAGCTTGTAATCATTTTATCAACTTTGAGGAAAAACCATCTTGCTTTTTGCTACACACACATCTACTGTAATAGTTGTTTGGTGATGCATGATCTATTTTTGGGCAAACAAAATCATGATACTATTTACATGAGGAAGAAACTTAAGGATTCACTTTTCTTGCATACCACATGCTTTTTCTTTCCATGTGACTTGATGTTAGAACTACTGACCACCCTTAAAATTTGAAAACATACATACATCTTTTTTCTCCATATGCCTTTAGCCTCTCATGCTTCCCAGAGAGCATTGACTGTCAGAGCCATTGTTCCTAAAAGTCAGTATGTGCCTCAGTGCCACATTGTGAGGGATCCAATAAGCAGTGAAAGAAAGTACCGTATTGAATCCTTTACATCAATCCTCTCTGAACTTCTTTCTTCCTCTGCCAATCACCTAAGTCACCAACTTCCTAACTGCCCACCTCTCTCCTGGTTGGTTTATGTGAGTGCCTAAATGCTGCCCATTGATACCTTAGACTCCACAAATCTGAATGTTGCACCCTTAATTCCATTTTCCCATTAAACTCCCCCGACCTTCTTCATCCTGGATTTCTTCTTTCCCCCTCCTTTGCCCCAGTGTCAGACCTTGGTCCACCTTTTGCTTTCTTTCCCTATTTTCTCTGCACAGCTGCAAGTCCTGTGACCTCACCTCTGAGACATTGCATGTGGCTATAATTAATTTTTCCTTCTAGTTCCCCCTCAATTAGACTACTGTGATATTTTCCTAAAGAGATGTCTCTGTTTATTCCTCTGAGTATGCCAACACCATCCTTTCTTTTCCTCTTAGGTAGTCTTGAGGCTCCTTGTCCTTAATTTTGTGGGCATCTCTGACTTTAAGTTTCCGCTGCTTTTAGGGTTCACTTTTCTCACTAGGCAACCCACTCCATGAGAAAGGAACACAGTTCCCTATATCTCAATGGCCAGAGACATTCAAAGTAGCACTTCCTCATAGTTGTCAAATATTAGACTCTGCTCAGCTCTAATACTGAAGCTCTAAAATAAGTAGAAGGAAATTATAAACACATAAATTACATGATGACAAAGTCTGAAATGAGAAGGCCTAGCTAAAATGTCTGGCTCCATCATACCCTTATTGAATGTGCTTGACAAAACATAAAATTTTCTCACTATAATGTAAGTATGTAGCACTCATCATTATGGAGCAGATCGTATGGAGCAGTTGCATCTTGAACTTCCAAGTTGTTCGGAGCAATTCTTAGAAATTCTTTTAGTTGCTCAGCATCACTTTGGGGTAAGGGTGCATCTTTCTTTTGAGATGTTTTTGGAAGGATCCAGAGTTCCTCTTGGGTCAATTCAATGGACCCCACGATGATCCCTGACATTACAGAGTCTCAGGAAGAATCTTGAAGTTCTCTGAGTGCTCTCAGGTAAAGACCGGGGCTTGAAGATAGTTTTGCATTCTTGTACATTTTACTTCTCTAGAATTAGAAATATTTCAGGGGTGAACATATGCACCAATTATTTCAGCATTTCAGCTTATTCCTGGATTCTCCTTCCATATTTTCCTAACAACAATTTTTCCACACCCACTCAAGCCATCTGTGTACCAGGCAAGTTTTTAGAGATGTAAAATCCACTGAAATATGTCCATTCCACTTATTTCGAAGGGACTATGACTAATGATACTTTGGGGGGCAGAGAATGGCACAGTTAGTGAAAAAGCATATTGTTTGTGTGAACAGTATAGGCTGCCTGGCAGACCTGGGTCAAACCAGCCCATGACCTACAGATCCAGAACCAGCCATTCAGACATCTCCCAACAGCCCTCCTGAGTGAAGCCCACTGCCCCACTGCCTGCTGGGAGCTGGGAGGCCAGATTCTCTGCAGGAGAATTCTTTGAGGAGATTCTTTGAGGAGAGCTTGGTCTTTTTCCTTTTTCAATTGCATCTGAAGCTCCAAGACTTTCCATGCTGGTCCTGCTAGGGCTTTCATGCATGCACTGTCCTAACCTGATCTGATCATCTACCAGTGCCTCAATGAGACGGAGGCCTTTCCACATTTGTACTTCCTACTATGTCAGTATTTGCTTGACATGTAAATACTGAAATGATTGTTGTCCATTCAAGTTTCTCTTGGGAAAGATGCATAACATTTACCAATGCCTTTGAGCCCTGATAGAAAAGAGATGACTGATGTCACCCCAGTGTGAGATGCATGACTGTCCTGAGATTTAGTAGTCCAGCCAAGTGGTTTTGCAAGTTAAGAGACTCATACCATCTGTTTCCTTACTCCAGAAACTCCTGGACACCTTTTACCTACTTCACTATCAAAATCTTGAGTATAGCACCAGTATCTGGCTGATAGGATTTTTATGGGGAGACAACTGCAGAATGTAAAATCTGGTTCCTCACAGGAATGTTCTGGTTGAGGACATGGAACTATCAGGGTAAGACTATATGACCACACACCCCTCTTTATATGTCATTAACCCTGGAGACCAAATGACAGTGTTCTTGAGTTCAGCTAAATTGTGATCAAGCTTAGAAAATATGATCTATCAGCCAACTGGTCTTGCTATGCTGTTTGTAATAAGTGTCTTATTTATATTCATTCCAATTTTAATATTTGGTCAGATCTGCCATGTGTGGTGTTCCAGGGCCTTAATTATAAATTATTTTTGTTAGATAATCCTGTTTCAAAGTGACATTATGATTTATCGCTACTAATCAAGATTCTGATCGCTCATAGACGCCTTGTTTGTATCTGTTTTTGTTCTCTGTTACATAAAGATGAGGTTTCTATAGAAAATTCGGACTGTAATATCGGGCTAATGAATCACAGATGGGCAGATGCTGGCACATTACCATTTAATAACATTTTAAACTCATATTCCATAGTAAAACAAAAACAAATTGTACACATCTGTTTTCCAACTTGTAACCATTTTTGAATTTGTGTCGAATCTGTGTTTAGAGGGGAGAAGACAAAAAAGATGTAGGTCTCTTCAAACCTCCCCAGTCACTTCAAAGTCTTATTAGAGAGGTTCTGGCAAGAGGATGAGACTTTCTTTGCTTTGTCTTGGAGAAAGCTCGGCTCTCAAGAAGCTCCCAAGACTGACACTCAAATACTTTATGGTTACTGAAAGGTTATCATACTACAAACATTATTTTGCTGACTTCTTAAAAAGGAAAATATAGGCTGAAGCAATAGCACAACAAGTAGGGTGTTTGTCTGGACATGGATGATCAGAGTTTGATCTCTAGCATTCCATCAGGTCCCAGGAGTAACCCTTGAGCATCGCCAGGTGTAGCCAAAAAAAAAACAAACAAAAAAATAAATAAATAAAAGAAAGGATAGCATAGGACTACAGCGACAATACAATGAGTAGAGCACTTATCTTGCACATAGTCGATCCAGGTTTGATCCCGGCATGATTTCCCTGAGCACCACCAGGAGTGATTCCTGAGCACAGAGCCAAGAGTCAGGAGTCAATAAGCATTGCTGGGTGTGGCCTGAAAAACAAAACAACAACAATGAAAAAAAAGAAAAAATATATCCCTACTAAGGAAGAAATAAGGGGCGAGGGTTAAAAAACAGTACAAGAAGCCAGAGCAAAGGCACCGTGTGGAGGGCTTTTGCCTTGGACTCAGCCAACCAGTTCTGATCCCTGGTACCCCATATGGTCCTCCAGGCCTTGCAGGAGAGATGCCTGAGTGCAGAGCCAGAAGTAGCCCCTGAGCATCACCAAAGTATGGCCCCAAACAAAAATAAACAAACAAAATACCCAAAAATTCTCGCACAAAATGAATTTTTAAATTTAAAATTTTTTTTAAATTCTTAACATTTAAAATTCTGCAATTTTAAAAATTCTTAAAATAGATTTGGAAGGAGAGTGGCGGTGAGGAGGAAGCCATCGCCCTGGAGCCTGTGTTATCATTGTGGTTGTTGTCTATTGTATTTGTATGGTAAACATGTTCTGTGTGTGGTAGGGGCAGGGGCACAGGGACTGTGACTCTGGGGTCACTCGTGGCTAAAACAGAACCAGAACAAAAGCACTACTTCTCCCTCAGACCTTCCCAGCTGTGGGGATAAGGCACAGAGGCAGGTCAACAGTATCCTTCCTCCCCATCTTCTGGGCTTGCGGGATTCAAAAACCACTTTTCTGCTTTAAGGGGTCGTGTGAACTGTCAAGTTTTTTGGGAAAAGCATTGTGACAGATGCAATTACTGTCAAGAATGGTCCCTTGGGAGAGATAGATTTCCACACCCCCGCTTGGCAGAGCAACCAGAATCTTCTGTGGGGAGGATCACTCTCACCACCAGGAGCACTCGGATAAGTTTCTGTTTTCCAGAATGAGCACATAAGACAGATGCTTCAAGAGCAGATAGACCCTGTGTTGTTTGACCACCCCAGGGACCCCGGTGTAGACAGACTATTCACCTCGAGAACCAAGTGTAGATAAGACTATCCACCTATGGACTCCAGAGTTTACTTACTATCCAAAGGGGCCCAGTATAGACCGACTATGTACCTAAGGACCCCAGTGTAGGCAGATTATCCACCCAGGGTTCTGTGGAAGCACCTGGAGCGATGTCTCCTTGTATTAACAATGTGTGGGAGCTAGCAAAAACACTATAACTGCACCCCACTTCCCAGTGACTCCCTCTTACAGTCAGAGACAGCAGGGGCTCAGCATGGGTGTTCCCCGAAGGACTATGAGACGGTGTCTCCAGCCAGACGTTGAGCAGGAGAGGGAGGGCGCTCAGTGCATGTTTGCTGTTTGTCCACCAGTGCAATGTCTGTGACGTTCTGTGTCGTGTTGTTTGGGTGCTGTTCCCTTCCCTAGGGTCTGCCAGCCTTCCCTACAGTCGCCGCTCTGCACAGTAATCAGATCCTCACCGTCAAGGTTTGTGGTTGGCACCGCCACATGCTCCGTCTGAGCCCACAGCCAGCATCAGAGCGAGCAGGACCTGTTCACAGCCCTCCATGCCCAGATACTTGTTTTCATTATGCACCTCCTTCTCCAGGCTTTGAAGGACCCTCCCTTTCTCCTTCCCCAGGTACAAAATACAGTTCTCAAGAAGGAGAACCTGAGTACAGAGGAGCAGAGGACAAAGAGAGGCAGGCAAAATTATTTAGGGATGCAGTTATTTCTCCACACAGGTGACAACCCCAAATTCCTAGGACTCTGAGCATTGAAAGATGTGTCCCAGGTTCATGCTCTCTGATGCTGGCTGCTGCAGCCAACGGATAACAAACTGGTATTTGGGCCTGGATGGTCTGCTCAGAGTGCAAACTGGCCAGCTCCTCGGAAACTCAAAACCTGATGAGAGAGGCCTATGACCCGCCAAGTAACAATCCATCAGCAGAATTCTGAGCTTCATGCCCTAACCCAAAGACTGGACTTGCCCGCTGGAGCCGGAGAGTGCCAGACCAGATCCAAGTACCAGTTCTGTGCCACTCAACTGCCATGATCAGTCTAACGTGGTTCTCTCTATTTCTTTCTTGGCACCTTCTGATGTCTTATTCCTCAACTCTCTCACCTCTGAACTTCAACCTCTGACCTCACCTGACTGCTCAGATGGTGTTTCCTAAAATCAATCATGGCTTTCTCTCTGCTGATCAGCAGCTCATTAAACGCCGCCTGATTAAGGTAGTGCTGATTCTTGCTTTTGCCTCGTTCTTTGCTACACATGTTTAGGCTCTGCATGGGGTGGGATGACAGAAGGAGGGGTCTGGGGTGGGGAAGATCCACTCATTTCTCTGAGCTGGGGTTGGGGGCTTTTTATTTGGAAACACCCTCACAATAGATTGTTTCCTGAGCTTCCTATGCTCAAAATGGATATGAAAATCTAAAAATCGGGCCCAAGCAATAATACAACAGGATTTGCCTTGCATGGGACCATTTGAGCATATGGTCCCCTGAGCATTGACAAGAGTGACTCTTGAATGCAGAGCCAGGAGTAATCCCTGAGCACTGAAGTGTGACCCCAAAACCAAAAAAATGTTTTCATATATATATGAAAAGAAAAACCTGTAGGTATACCTATATTATTGTGTTTTCCTTTCAAAAGAAAGATAATTATTATTTTAAAAATTAAGAGGGGCGAAATGATATACAGTGGGTAGGGTATTTGCCTTGTATGTGGCTAACCCAGATTTTATCTCCTGTATCCTATCTGGTCCCCCGAGCCTGCCAGGAGTAACCTCTGTGTGCAGAGCCAAGAGTAACCCCTGAACACTGCTGGGTGTGGCCCCAAAACCAAAAAAAAAAAAAAAAAATTTAAGAGAGAGAGTAACTGCTTAAGAGGCCTCTAATAATAGATGTCATTTCTCCGTGCTCTTGATAGTCAATGATTTCATCAATAATTATGCTGTATGGCCATCCCCCTCCTGGGAGCAAAAATCTGGGGTATAAAACAGTCAACCTCTGTGGAAACACAGATGCCACTTCCCAATCAAGCAAGTTGAACAGAACGGAAGCAGTCTTCTCCCAGATCCAGTTCTGCACAATCAGAGCAGGACTGAGCTCAGTGACTCCCAGACAGGCGCTTTGCAGAGCTGAAGGAGGTTCTGGAGCCATGAGGCCTCAGCTCACCCAGCATGAATATGCATGTTGCTCCCTGCTGGCAGGCAAATTGCCTTTAGGCTTGGGGTTGCTTGCTCTGGTTCTTTTCATCCTGGAAACATGGCTTAGATCATGCACATGAGAGGTGCGGAAATGACTTGGGTCTTTATCCCTTGTGGTCACTGCTCGCTTTTCTCCTCTAATCCTAGGGTGACCAAGGACAGGCTGGGCCTCCAGGCCCCCCAGGCCCTCCAGGCCCCAGGGGGCCACCAGGTGACACAGGGAAGGATGGTCCCCGAGGAATGCCAGGTGTACCCGTGAGTTATTCTTTGGATTGGTTGTTCATACAAGTATTTGTTTTATTGAATCACGATTTTGGTTCTTTTTAAGGACTGAGAATTAAGAGAAGATATGGGAAAGGATTTGGGGGGTAAGTGGTGGGGTTGAAAAAGGCCCCTGACTTCAAATAGCACAACAAATAGCTCCTTAATCTATGGAATACATCAAAATCCACAGAACTTGAATAGACACTAAGCTGGTTCTTAGGTAAGTTCAGGTAAGTCAGGTAAGTCCAGAAAGACACCAATTAAGGTGGTGCCCCCAAATTGTCCCAGGGAGACCCCTGGGAAATAGCTTGATAATATTCTCCATAGAAGCAGAAGTACCAATGGAAAAGACCTTTGCTGTTTATGCAGAGACTGGGAAGAAAATCCAGCATGAACCCCTTTTGCAATTACCCAAAGCACCAAGCAAAGCCAATAGCCAAAAATCCTTGTTCAATAGTAAAATGAGTGGTTGGATAGCTATGTGTCTGGGTTTAAGTATCGTTTGTCCTTTGCTTGAAAAGCTCTTTAATGAAAATGATTCAAAGGTTATATGTGTTTCGTTTTGCCATGGTAAAGAAATAAAAATCAACACAAACACAGCTTCAATACTTGATATATGACTTCACGGAGAAGTATGTAGTTTCTAAGATCAGAATATCAGGAAGAGGGGGCCAGGGCAATAGCACAGCAGTAATGTGTTTGCCTTGCATAAGGCTGACCAAGATGGACCTGGGTTGATCCGTAATGTCCCCCGAGCCAGGAACGATTTCTGAGTGCATAGCCAGAAGTAACCCTGAGCATAACTGGGTGTGCCCCCCCATAAAAAGTAAAAAAAAAAAAAAAAAAAAAGAATATTAGGAAGAGTAATACAGGTTTAGTTTGGAAAAGGCAACCCAACACAGCAATTGAAAGAAATATGTGGAAAGGGTGCCTTAAGGTGACCTTTTGACAATTTTCATGCATTTATTTAGTAATATTTTAACATGTATTTATAGGGACTGGAGAGATAGTTCAGAGGGGAGGGCATTTGCATGCAACCAACCCAGAGTGCAGAACCAGGAATTAACCCTGAGCATAACTAGGTATGGTCTAAAAACAAAACCAAAAAAAAAAAAGTATTTATGATATAACTTTTGGACTAGAAATTTACTTTTATATATTACTTTAGTAAATTATTTCAATAGTATAGAAATAAAAAAATATTTCTCCACAAATTAAAAAATTCAAAATGACTGTATTAGTAGGGAAAAACTATGGTCAGCCCATAATCACAAATGTTTTGGCATATTTCATTTATATATCCCTTTAATTGTATGTGTGTTTTTTTTTCAAAAAGTTATGTTTTAAAACTTCTCACAAACCCCGTTATGAAAGAAACTGCTGTGAATTTGTCCTCTAACAAGAGAGACTTTCAGTATATGTTTTGCTGTGTTCCAGAAGATACTGTGCAGAAGAAAATAAAAACGAATGTTTGTTTATGGTATTAATAAGATTATCACTGTTTCTTTTTAAGGGTGAACCAGGGAAACCAGGAGAACAAGGCATGATGGCAAGTATCTCAATTTACATTTTCTATGTCACCAATGGTGAGTTAGTCCAATCTAACTCTGGTCTTAATCTAGACATTGTATTTATGTTGCAAGTGTGGGACAAATGTAGTTATCCTATGGTTTCTAATAGAAAGAAGGAAAGAAAAGGATGGAAGGAAGGAAGGAAGGGAGGGAGGGAGGGAGGAAGGAAGGAAGGAAGATAGGAAGGGAGGGAAGGAGGGAGAGAGGAAGGAAGGAAAGAAGGAAGGGAGGGAGAGAGGAAGGAAGGAAGGGAGTGAGGAAGGAGGAAGGAAGAAAAAGAAAGAGAGAAAGAACGAAAAGAAGGAAGGATGGATGAAAGGAAGGAAGGAAGCTGCTGAAAGTTTAAAAATATTATAAAACTGCTTAACACAAAAGGATGCATTTATTGTTTTATCCTGGACAGTGAGCAAAACTTGGCGCTTCTATACATTCTTT
This sequence comes from Suncus etruscus, assembly GCF_024139225.1. Classification (NCBI taxonomy): domain Eukaryota; kingdom Metazoa; phylum Chordata; class Mammalia; order Eulipotyphla; family Soricidae; genus Suncus; species Suncus etruscus. The sequence continues at coordinate 6,348,067 of NC_064861.1, read as the reverse complement.
TGTTTTTATTCTTGTTACTGGTTTTTTTTTTGGGGGGGGGCATCCCCAGTGTTGATCAGGGCTTACTCCTGGTTCTGTGCTCAGGAATCACTCCAGGGTGCTGGGGTGCCAGGGATCAAGCCCAGGTTGACTCCATACAAGGCAAACACTTTTCTCACTGGACTATGGCTTTGGACTTTTCCCTACATTCTTACAATAGGCAACTTTGAATTCTCAGGAGTCCTCCTTTCTCTCTATATCTTTACACATCCTGCTTAAATTTCTGTCATTGCTTCTAGCTTCAACACTGATGCATGGAGTAGTATCCTAGACCACACAATTCTGAAATAAAATAGTTATATATGTATGTATGTATGTATGTATATATGTATGTATGTATGTATGTATATATAAGCATATATTTGTTCGAGAGTTCCACGAATAAGTAGTCTTGCTGTTAAGACCAAGGCAAACGCCCTACCACTGTGCCATTGCTCCAGCCCCAAAATAGGCATATATTTTTAAATTATAAACTTACCTTCCTTCAATTCCTGTGTACTCTTGGGATATAGTATGTGAATCACAACAGAAGCCCATTTGGCTACAACTTCTACCTTCAGACCACTTAGCAAGGGTGTTCTGCCTAGTCCTGAATTAATCATGATACCCACTTCTTGTACCCAATTTCCCATATGGTCACAAGTTGTACAATGAAATTCTTCCTGGATAAGCTGTCTATAGGCCTTTCCTTTTTTTAAAAAAAATTCTTCTAATTTATTATCATTTTTTAAATACAACAAGAGAATTAACTGAAAGTTTATGTGTAATAAAAGGATCTTCTAACTTGTATTGTATGATTTTAGAAGATGTGAAACCATTTTTAGAAGGAAACGTCCTTGAATATATCAAGAAAAGTAGATCCAGTCCTAAACCCACCTCTAAGTGACTTCACTGTGAGTGTTACCAAATAACCACAAACCAGATCAACAAATTGAACTTTATATCCCGAACTCCCCTATCGTTCCCTCCAGAGCCCATCCCCCTCTTCCAGGAAGTCACCAGAGATTAGCCTCGTCTAGCATTTGATTTTTTTATTAATAGAATCGTGCAACATGTACACTTTGGTGTCTGGCTTCACTCATTCAACATTATGTTTGTGAGATCACCCACTTCTGTTTTAATAGCTTTTCCAGCTGCTTAAAAAAATTTTTAGAAGGAGGAGGCTAACTTCCTTGACTATCCTGTTAAAACTCCATCACTCAAAGGGCAGTAAATGAACAAATGGCCTGTCTGACCTTGGGCAAGCCACTTAACCTTTCAATTTCTCATCTGTAAAGAAAGCATAATAAGATACTCTCTGCCTCCCTCACGAAGTAGCCAAAGGAAAATGCTGCAAATTACAGGAAAGCACTTTAAAATATATAATGAAGAACTCTGAGTATGTTATTATTATTATCACTCAATTGTTTCCACCAGAGTAAATTACAGGTGAGCATGGATTTATATAACAGATGTATTCCTGTAAAGTTCTGTATGAATCAGATTTTCATAAATCAACATCTCTTAAATGTGCTGGAGAATTGTGCTCTTTAAAGCAATTCTGTTCACAATCTTTCGTAAAACAATATAATCCCTTAATTCCTCTTCCTGATAAACTGAGTGTTACCTCTTATATTTGCTTGAAGTAAAATATTTCTATGATTTAAAACGTTCATTTAAAAAAGCCAGTTGTGCTTGCTGCCTTATTGAACTGTTTTCAAAGAAAGAAGGAGAATACTGGAAATATGATTTGTTTTCATGAGGTGAAATCTTTTTTTTTTTTTGTAAATTTTTTTTCTTTCAAATATATTATGTGTATGAGAGTCTGTGTGTGTTTTAGCTTAAAATTCTGGAAGCCAGCAAAGTGCATTGTCCTGGGGGTATTTTCTTAGTAGTGTAGGACTGGTGTGAAATCCTCCTTTTTACTGACCTCCCGCTATAGGCAGTAATTCCCCTTCTACCTCTCTCAATGACTACTAGGGGAGAATCAAGTGAGATCCTAACCACATGAAAATGTGATCCACCGAGAGTCCCACGAATGAGAAGTCTTGCTGTTAAGACCAATGTCTGGTGACACAACTTGGCAGACAGAAATGCCCTATGTGGGGTGTGAGGGCCGGGGTAATATGCTGTTGACTGGCTTGTAGACTTTAAGTACATTACCCTGTGGTCTACTTAGAACTTGAGCATATACCTTCCTCCTTCTCTACTCCATATCATCACTGTTCTCAGCTTCTCCTCTGTTATAAATATTCTTACCTATCACCGCACATGAATAGTTCTCCCTATATTCCCCAACTCATCCACCAGTTTAAACAAATCAAAGGGGGGTGGGACCAAATTCCATCTTTCATACAGTCTGCAAAGCCTACAGGCTGGCTAATTTGTGTGTGGAGAGGGAATGTGGGGATGGAGTGTGGTTTTGAGAGCTATTGGAAAATAAATTTTAAATATTTTTAATGCATGAAAAAGTTAAGAACTATCTAAAACTAAGTTCTTCCCAAGTTGTTTATATGTCAGGTGGGGAGTGTTTTATCATTCAGTCTAGATCATTTCTATTACAAAAATAATCATCCAGAGATTTGGAGCATCTCTGATAGAATAATAATAATAATTAGGTGGGGTATACAGTTTAAGTTGTCCCACATTTATTTAATTGTGCTGTGCAATTTTTTCTCAACATGACCTTTGGGTTTGTGAACAAGTTAAGTACGAGATTTTTTTGTTTGTTTGTTTTTTGTTTTTGGATCATACTCAGCTTCTCTCTGGGATTACTCCTGGCTCTGGGTTGGGGAACCATATGGGATGCCCAGGTTGGAATCCCGGTCTGTCCCAGACCAGTTGCATGCAAGGCAAATGCCCTACAGCTATGTTATCACTCCAGCCCCAAGTACGAGATTTTTAAAAAGCAAAAGCATAAGTGTAAATAAACTGGATTTTCTCTAAATAGAGAACTGTTCCAGCTACTATAATAGATCAAATCAAGGACTATCTCTCATAATATTGGATTTTTAAAAGATTCTTTAGAAGTTTAAACAACATTTTAAAATGTATTAGCTTTAAGGTAATGTGTTTACTATTATGTTGACATATATGATCTTGAGGCTCAGTTACCTTAACCACGCTAATGCCTCCACTCACGGCCCCCATTCATGCTCCAGTGTAAACAGTACTTTTGAAGGCAGTTTTCCTTTTGATGTTCTTACCATTTAGTTCTATAATTTTCGACAAATTTCATATTGTCAAAGGCAAAATTGACAGTTTGGGGGAGGAGATCTTCTCTAGAAGATATGAAAAAGACAAATTTTATCTATGTAATAAATATATAATATGTATATTATATATAAATATAATATACCAAAGATATAATCTAGTTTTATAGTTTTTGATCCAACATAATATATCTAAGGTTTCACAGATGAAATCCCTTTGACCCTGAAACACTTTCTTCCTTCTCTCCCTCCTCCATCATGAGCTATCCAAACTCTACCACAGAGATGTCCACCTCTATCTGAATTGTGGATGTCTATAAAGTTAAAAACTCAAATGCATCGATGTGAAGTTTGCACTGAAGTCCAAAACATTATAGTTACCTTCAGTTTTTTCCTACAAATACATTAATTACATTTCAGTCAAGTGAATATCAATGTTTCTATCCATTAGTAACCTAGACATTAATAATGGCTTCTACTCCATTGAGAATAAGACTGAAATGACTTATCCATGGATCAGTTGACCATGAGTAAATATGGTGACCCCCACACTGCACTCACAGACCTGAGAAGGTGCTCCCTATTGCTTAGCTACTCTGGGCCCAGCCAGCTCTCCCCACCAGCATAGAACAGCAGCAGCAGCAGCAGCCCTTCTGCTCCTGAACTTCATCTGATGAGAGAGACGCACCGGAAGTCTCAAACCACAAGCAACATAAGTGTCCACAATTGTCTTTGTAGATATCAAGCCTAATGAAACCCATTTTGGTGAGCTATTATATCTGTGGGGCAATCAGGGTGCATTGCCTCCTCAGCAATCCATCTCTTGTTGCATTATGGACCCCAGCGTGCAACTCTCAATAAAGTGTGTGGACACAGGGAGCTTTGTATGGATTCTTGAGCAGATGCTCCTGCAAAGGGGCCTGTCAGTCATCTCAGTGTGAAAACAGTAGCACCAAACTTCCCTTCAATTAGGGTCAAAATCAAAAAGTCAGCTTTCAAAGGAACATGTTCAGTAGTGACCCCAAAGCATAGCCATGGAAGAAAAGTCTGGGAGGAATCCAATATCTGAATGGATGATTGTATTTTCTATCTTACTTTGGTTTTCTTCATGAACTCGGGATTGTATATCAGTTCTATTTGTGACTTTGGTTCCATTTAAAAACTGGCTAAGTGTTATTGTCCTAGACAAATGAAAATAATTGGGGCCTCAGATTTGTTATCCATTAAAGGAGTGAGATAGAAGTTATAGGCGCGTCTCCTTACAGCTCTTAAGTCCTGTCACCCTGCAGTGTTTTCATTGCAAACACACAGACACAGGAGGGAGTCCATCCGCAGAGGCCTTCTGACCTATTCTGTGAAGAACTAGACACAGTAATTAGTCTTTACACCATTTCAATGAAAGAAAGCCTTGAAAAAATGTCTCCTTCATGAAGCCCATCTATCATCAGTTTCCTGTGTTATCAGCCTCTGAATTTTGTGATTATAGGGTCTATATAGAATTGTCCAAAAAGGTCCCAGCATGAATGAGGAGACATGTGGAGGTACCTGCTCTTGGCCGCCCCCACTTGTTCTTCCACATCCACTCAGTTTATTTCTGAGCTGATGGCTCTGATGACTCTTGCTTGCACAAACTGACTTTCTTTGTTTTTGTTTTTGTTTATTGGGCCACACCCAGAGACACTCAGGGGTTAATCCTGGCTATGCGCTCAGAAATCGTTCCTGGCTTCGGAACCTTATGGGACGCCAGGGGATCAAACTGCGGTCCGTCCTAGGTTAGCGGGGGCAAGGCAGACACCTTACCACTTGCGCCACTGCTCCGGCCCCACAAACTAACTTTCTGAGAGGTTCAAGTGCAAAATCCGCACTCTTATTCTCTCATTTATTGTTTGGTGTGCCCTATAGGTATGCTTCCCCTTTGGAGGAACAGACTTCTCCCATTCCCTGCAAGAGATTAGGGTGGTGAATTCCAGAATCCAGGTTCACAAAGTGAAGTTTCAGGTCACCCCTACCACATGAGGAGGGATATGGCAAAACCATAGACAAGGTGTGGACCCAATGCATGAGTCTGGGAATGGGTGTGAAACCATAGCACAGCAGGTAGGGCATTTGCTGTGCATGCAGCCAACCGGATTCAATCCCTAAAATCCCATATGGACCTTTAATAACAACTCATTATTATTACTCTATGAGTTCATAGCCAGGAGTAACCCCTGAGCAACACTAGGTGAGCACTCCAAAAAACAAAGACAAAGAGAGAGAGACTGGCAGGGCCCAATAGCTAGATGGATTCTTGAGAAAAAGACTTTGTTTACCTTAGAAAAAAACTTTAAAACCACTCAGACACATCTGCAAACTCCCCCAAGTTATGTTAGCTGCCTTTTCCTCAGCTCCATAGTACTCATCACAGCAAACAACAATTGTGCTTGATTCGGTGCACCCAGTAAACTGAATAAGTGGTAGGCAGGCATGCATCAATTCATCAGGTATTAATAGAACAAAATCAGTTTAGGTGTTCCCAACAGATGACAGTGCATACGAATCATATAATGTGTGTGGATCATTGGAGTAATTAAATGCCTGGTTTTCTTGGGGAGAAGAGTAAAGTCATGGTATCATTTTCTAGTTACTAATAAATCATTTCTTGTTGCTGAAATCAAGACTATTTTTAAATAAAATGGAAAATATTTAGAAGAATCATCAATGTTCCTGCAAAATAGAAAGAGCATCAGAGAGAATCAAATCACACCTTAAACAAATCACAAGGCAGTGAGCGACAGAACTGAGTTAGAATCCAGTTCACCTAATGTTGAGCTAATTGATTAGATCTGTGCTTTGCTAAACAATAGCCAAGAGCCATGAGTATCTATCTACATTTAAATTAATTAAAAGTAAGATTAAAAGTTAAATTAAATTAAAATTAAGATTAAATTAAAAGTCTTAGGATCCCTGCCACATGCTTTTCAACATGGCTGCTGCTCAAGACCACTGGCTGTCTGTTTTGGGACCAACCCCATCCTGAGGACCCTGCTCAAGCCATGTGAATGGTGATGAGATGGTCCCAACCATGAAGGGTGGGGTCCAAGAGACCTGGTCATTTTGCAGCTATATACTTCTCCTAGTCAATGAACCCTAACAAAACATACAGAAAACATCACCCTACAAGCATGACAAGGGGAAAACAATGAAGACCAACACCAACACCATGCATAAAGAATGAAGATGGCAGCTCCAATGACCCAAAAAAAAATGTGAACCACCTAATTAACCTTTCAGAGAAAAGGGTTAGAGAAGAAATATGGAAGATGTTCATAGAACGCAAAAAAAAAAAAAAAAGGCATGAATCAAGCTAAACTAAACACAAACAAGAATCAGGAGGATATGAAAATAGAAATGAGAAAACTCCAAATTGAAATAACAGGTCTGAAAAACTTGGTAGATGAAATGAAAACCTCACCGGAAAACCTCTCCAATAGAGCAACAGCAGCTGAGGACTGAGTCAGTGAGCTGAAAAATAAGATACATAACAATTCCATACAACAGAAATGATTGGAAAAGAACCTTAAAGCAAACAATCAGACAATGAGAAAATCTTCAAAGAATGTGAACAAACAAAAATAGAAGTCTATGAAAAAATGAACAGAAACAACATAAGAATCGTTGGAGTTCCAGAGACCCAGGGAAAAAATCCTCAAAATCAACAGGACATCATTGCAGAGAAACTCTGGAGCAAAAGAGTGCATGCAACTAAATCCTGTATGAGGTTCAGCTAAAAGAGATCTGAAGAAAAGCGTCCAAGACACTTCTTAGTCACAATGATGAATCCCACAAAAAGGAAAGAATACTGAAAGCAGCAAGATCAAAAAGGAAAATTACATTCAAAAGAGCATCCTTAAGATTTACATAGATCTGTCACAAAAGACCCTGAAGGCCACAAGACAATGGTAGGATATAGTGACAAAACTAAATTAAATGAATGCTTCACTTAAAATACTTCACCCAGCCAGACTCACATTCAGCTTTGAAGAAAGTATACATAGTTTTACAGATAATAAAAAGAAAAGCTCACAAACTTTACAGACTCAAAACCAGCTTTAAAAGACAAACTGAAAGTCTACTTTAAGACAAGACAAACAGACACACCAAACTCCCACACAAAAATGACACTAAATCCCATCATAATTATCTCTCTCAAAATTAATGGACTAAATGCATCAGTTAAGAGACACAGAGTGACGAGAGAGGAATAAAACGAGTGCCTGGATGGCATTCAGGTAATGACAAGCAGATAAAAAAAATGATATCCATATATTTCTCATAATGTTCCTGTCATTACTTGATAGGTACCCAGAATGAAACCTGGCAAGAATATACTCGCTTTAAAAGGAGAAATAGAAGAAAGTGGCCTTATATACATACATACATACATACATACATACATACATACATACATACATACATACATACATATTCTCCAGGATAGAACATATGCTCCAAAAAATCAAGAAGATAGAAATTGTACAAATTACCTTCTCAAATCATAATGCACTGAAATTAGAAGTAAACTACAGACACAGAGGGAAAACTTGGTAATTGAACAGATCACTACTGAACAATTGGTGGGTCAGAGATGAAATAAAAGAGAAAATCAAAAGATTTTTGGTAACAAATGCAAAGACACAAATTACCAGAATTTGTGGGTCATGGAGAAAGCAGTATTAATAGGAAAATTTATAGTTTTACAAGCATACTAATGTATGGAAGAAGGGGCCTACATAAGTAACTCAATGACCCTACTTATAAAATCAGAAAGTGATCAACAAAATGAAACAAAAATAGGTAGGCAGAAGGAAATAACAAAATTTAGAGCAGAAATTAATGAAGTCCAAAAAAACAATTTAAAAATTAATGAAAGCAAAAGATGGTTCTTTGAAAAATTCAACAAGATCAATAAACCACTAGCAAAGCTTACAAAGAAAAAGAGAAAGAGAAACCTGATAAACTGAATTAAAGATAAAAAGAGGGCGATCACTACAGATACTACAGCGATTCAAAGTGTGATCATAGACTACTTTGAGAATTTTTATATCACAAAACAAGAGAACCTGAAAGAAATAGATAAATTCTTGGACTCTTATAATTTTCACAGTTGAATGAAGATGATCTAGTATATTTAAACAGACCCATCACTATTGAGTAAATTAAAATAGTAATCAAAAGTCTTCCCCCAAAACAAAATCCCAGGCCCAGATGGATTTATTAATGAATTCTTTCAAACCTTTAAAGAGGACCTACTACCAATACTTTTCATTTCAGGCTCTTTCAGGAAATTAAAGAAACAGAAACACTACAAAATTATTTCTATGAAGTTAATATTAAACTGATACTAAAACCAGACTAAAATACTGGAAAAAAAAACAAAACCAACTACAGACCAATATCACTGATTAACACAGTTGTAAATATCCTCAACAAAATCCTAGCAAATGGGATCCAATGCCTCATCAAGAAGGTCATGCACTATGACTAAGTAGGTTTCATTCCAGAGATTCAAGGATGCTTTAACATATGTAAATAAAGCAACATAGTACACCATATCAACAAAATAAAAATAAAAACCATGTGGATCATATCAATAGATGCAGGGAAAGCATTTTATAAGATCCAACACCTATTCTTGATTAAAAAAAAATCTCATCAAAATGGGAATGGAAGGAACTTTTCTCAGTATAGTCAAGGCCATTTACCACAAGCCACTGTCAAATATTATATTCAATGGATATAAACTAAAAACCTGTCCTCTAAAATCTGGTACAAGACAAGGCTGCCCCCTCTTATCTTTCCTATTTAACATAGTACTGGAAGTACTTACCATAGCAATTAGGCAAGAAAAAGATATCAAGAGCATCCAGATAGGAAAGGAAGAAGTCAAGCACTCACTGTTTGCAGATGACATGATAATATATCTAGAAAACCCTAAGGACTCTACCAAAATGCTTCTATAAATAATAGATTCATATAGCAAAGTGGCAGGCTACAAAATTAACACGCAAAAGTCAGTGGCCTTCTTGTACAGCAATAATGATAGAGAAGAAATAGACATTAAAAACAATTCCATTCACATTAGTGCTTCAGAAACTCAAATACCTTGTAGTCAACTTAACTAAAGAGGTAAAAGACCTATCCAAAGAAAACTAAAAAACCCTGCTTCAAGAAATAAAAGAGGACATAATAGAATTGAAGGAGACACATACCCTGTTCATGGATTGGCAGGATTTTGATCATTAAAATGGCAATACTCCCCAAAGCATTGTACAGATTTAATGCAATTCTGCTAACGATACCCGTGCCATTCTTCAAAGAAGTGGATCAAACACTCCTGAAATTCATTTGGAACAATAAACACCTATGAATAGCTAAAGCAACCTTTAGGAAAAAGAAGATGGGAGGCATCACTTTCCCCAACTTTAAATTGTACTACAAAGCAATTGTCATCAAAACAGCATGGTATTGGAATAAATATGGATCCTCAGACTAATGGAGATGGTGGACATTAGGTGACAGGATTATTGCACTGGTGAAGGTGGGTGTTCTTTTTTATGTCTGAAACTCAACTATAGACATGTTTGTAATTATGATGCTTAAGTAAAGATATTATTAAGATGTATATAATGTTAAACATTTACTTTCTTACAGTGCACTAGCCCATCTGAAGATTTTATTAAGCTCATACATTTGTGTCTACTATATTGGATTCAACAATATAGATCATGGCTATGATTCAAGACATTTATTTTGACAGTGCTGATCTTGATTAAAAGCACACCTGAAGAGTAGATGAGTATGTAATCTGGTCCTCAATTTCAGTCCTACTAATCCAGCGCTTTTTATCAGCTATTGTTTTTCAGCATTCTTGATTTAAAATAGAAAAAGTACTTACACTCTACTTGATATAAATCACGTTTTCCTGAGTGTGGTGTAGGGTGAGAGGCCTTTGTGAACCATAAATTTGTTTCCTTTATGGTTCACCAGGGAGTCTGCTTAATCACACTAGGTTGGGGAAGCCTGTTAATTTCACTTTTTTTCAGGGTCCTTTCCATTTGGGGTTTAGCAACAAGGAACAATTTATTAAATAATTGGAAGAGATGCAGTGAGCTTAGTTCAGGCTCAGGTCTCTATAGAGAAGTGATCAATTTTCTGCTTAGCTGCCTAATCAGAGCAGAAATTTTAAACACCTCGGTCTGTCTTTAATGGCTGGTGGTAGGTAATGTTCAGAGTTTTGTCTTGGGTTTTGCTTTTGTCAAGAGGTGAGAAAAAATATATTATTACTTTAATTTCCTGAACTTTAAGATAGCTTTTATGGAAGTCAGCACCTCAAATTTTTGAGAAATCCTAATAAATAAATCATTCTGATTTAATTCTTCTCCAAGAGCAAGCACATAAGATGGAAAGATCAGAATTAATTCATAACAAGAAAGTCACTTAAAATTTCTGTCAAGTATTTATAACTGAATATAAGGACATGCATTGTATGTATTGTATTCAAAATGTGCCCACAACTTCTCCAAATAATATAAATTATGGAGTGATATATTCAAAACAAAACTCTAAAATACTTAAACAGAAAAAATTTTCTCTGAATCATAATTTTTCCAGTGATAAAAGTATGATCATTTGAGTCTTAACATAGTGGAGAAAATTTGCTAAATGGAATTTTTTAATATTCATTAACATATATGCTTCATTTTACTCCAAATTTATTTATTCTGGTAGGCACTGACCTGGGTGCTAAGTGTGCAAGATAATATATATGTCCTGAAGAATTTGATTTATGGTCAAGTGGGTTAAGTCTATATGCAAATGTATGAAAATGCTAGAGTCTGTTGAAATGTGCTAGAGAAACCCAGAGGCTGAAAACCAGCCTGTTGCAGGTAAAAGCCACAAGAAGTGAAGGCTGGTAGCAGATGGACTGTGTAGAACTGAAGATAGACATTGGGCCACAGGACTGTAGCATCCTGATCAACATAGTCCTGTCTCCTTGCTTAAACTGTGACCCTCCAATCCAGGTCAAGGAAATTATTGCCTTCTGTGCTGACAGCATTTCAGCACACTCTCACCTTCTTAAAACTATTCTTAATTCTTTCCCTTTGGCATTTCCACACACTTGAGCTGTGTAGCCTGAATCATGTAAAACTTTATGTGAATTATACTCCAGACATACATATCATTGTCACAAGAGATTATGTTCCTTGACCTTCATTCACTCACTCAGCATCTTAGCAAAACATGGAATTTTATTTAATATTAGGTAAATAACTCTTAAATAAATCCTCCATAAGTCAGCATGTTATTATTTCCAACAGTTATTTACTCTTTATAAACCAAATTAAATCTGCTCTGATCTTATGATGCATTGCACCAGGATAATAATATCACTCCAAAATTTTAATTTAAGTCTTACCCAGAACTCTTTTTTAGTTTTGTTTTGTTTTGTTTTGTTGGGTCACACCCAACAGCACTCAGGCTGGCTCAGCACTCTGGCTCTATGCTCAGAAATCGCTCCTGACAGGCTCGGGAGACCAGATGGGATGCCGGGATTCGAACCTCCATCCTTCTGCATGCAAGGCAAACACCTTAACTCCATGCTATCTCTCGAGAACTCTTGAGAATGTCAGACATGGATGTTTTATGACTCCAGAAATTAGATACTACATGTTATCATTCTTCCCTATAGATATAGAACCAGACTTTAAGAAAATATGCTCTTCATTTGGTCTAATTTTTAATTAAACTGTGGAAACAAATATTAAGTCGAAATGGCTTAATATGCTGAGAACTTTTCTCCTCCCCTTAGCAGATGGATCTCTTCTTTGGGGCCCCTGAGTGTGTGTGTGTGTGTGTGTGTGTGTGTGTGTGCCTGTGTCTGTGTGTCTGTGTGTCTGTGTGTGTGTCTGTGTGTGTTTATGAGCAGAAGCTGGTTGGATAGTCTTGTGTGCAGAAAGGATGAGCAGTGTTCAGAGGATCAGATTTTACTGTGAGTCGTCGGGGACAGAGCAGGAACTGTGTCCACCTCCTGTTCACACAGAAAATCATTTCCTAAGAGCAGGCAAACCAGAGCTTGTCAGGAAACAGGTCCCAAGAGGCATCCTAAGCACATAGTTTGAGAAAGTTTGCATCTGCACAAGTAATGAATATCTCAATCAAATTTGTGATGACATTGGTAGTGTAAAAAATCATTAATATTTTTATGTTATCACCTAGCAGGCATAAATTTTTTCATGATCATTTTTTCATGTTTTAATACTGACAAACTGAAAAAAGCAAAGCAGATATAAAATGGCGTGAAAAACATCAATCCCTCCACTGCCTGCTTTGAAGATAAACTTGGTGGGTAATTTTTTTCTACTGTTTGCACACTGGTTTTCTATAGTGTCATGGACCCCATAATTGGGATGGCTTCCACTTTGCTATTTTAATACAAAATCCACAACTGAATTCACTCAAAAACACTCATTCAAAAGGTCCTTCATAGCTGTTCAAACTAACAAACTGTGTTAGTATGATCCTGGCCAACTCAAGGGTTCTGCTGTTATCATTCCTACTTTACATACAAAGTATCAAAAACACTTGATTTACCTTTTGAATTCATTGAGCCATTCTTATAATGTTTTCTATATTCAAAGTAAACACCCTGTTACTTAGAAATAGCTACTAGGCCTTACAAATAAGAATTATCTTCCTCAACCTACCTCCTACTATCAACCTTAGCCACTTCAGTCATTCTTGAACCTACTTATTATAATCTTTCTCCATTATATACATGACTCTGCCTCTCTACAACCTCAAGTAGATATCCCTGGGGCCTTCACTGACCTTCTTGTGACTCCTATTTTCTTTAGCATTTTTCACCTGACAACTAAATAATTTCTTTATTTACCATCTTTCTCTGTTCCACTAGAATATGAAGTACAGGAGAGTATGTATTTTAGCTTCTTTTGTCTCATTATATTCCCCTATTGGGATATGACTAGAAAAGGAGTGGACACTAGAAAACTATTTTGATGGATAATAAGTGAATTCAAACAGACAGTAAAAATCATTATAATAGAATTGATAGGGAAAGAGAAGTAATAAAGAAAACTAGAGTGTTGTTAAATCTATGATGAAGGAAATGCTGTCATGGAAGCACTTTGGAGAGCAAAATTAACTCTTAGGAAGGAGATACTGACCTTTCAATTGAGAAATGGGAACTGAAGGAAGACCAAAGGAAATGAAAGCACATTCACCACAGGAGCAGAGTGGCAGAAAGGCAGAGGTATAGGGATGAGAAAGACAGGCTTTTGTAGTAAAGGACAACCATGAGGAAACTTGGATTTTTCTTGAAAAGCTATGGAAAGGCACTGAGGAATTTCTCAGCAAAGATAGAAGCACATTATTACTTTGGTGAGATGAAGACACAGTGGCCCTCCTGTGGATGTGCATTAGGTGCTAGGTAAAGAAAAGAAGGCCTGACTAAGAAAGTCATCACCAAAGAGTAGGTAATTTTTTAGTTAAACCTGGGTTGTTGGAAGGGGGGAGTTGGAAGATGAAGTCAAAACCAAGTAAGTAGTTCACATTTAGAACCACAGTTACCAAATGGGAACCATCATATTTCTTTAATTTAGTTGTTCTCCATATGCTGCCTGAAAATTCATATAATTTTCATAAATTGAATCTAGATGAGGAGAGGAAATGAAGACAATCATTGATCTTTAAAGGTGTTCACTTGTTGATAGCATTTAAGTTGCATAGCACTCCATAATCTGTTCTTAGAAATCATGTGGTCCAAAAACAACAACAAAATTTTTTCTTGAATTTTTTTATCAGGTTTTCAGTAGCTAATAGTCATTTTTCTCAAACTTTATTACTTAGAGGATTTTTCTCTAAGACATTTTTACTTCAAATTCACTCTTGAGAATTTTTCTCAAGTTCTCTGTACCCAAAAAAACCATTTTCCTCAGAATTTTCTCCTTTGATTTATTCCCTTGGGTTTTTGGATTTTTTGTTTGTTTGTGGTTTTTGTTTTTTTGTTTTTTTGGTCATGTTTTCAAAGACATTTTTCCTTGGAATTTTCTCCTCAGAGGTTCTTTTTTTTAGGTTTTTTACAGGTTTTCCACAAAACCTATCTTCTCAGGTTTATAATATCCTGTAAATATTTATCCTTAGAATTTCCTCCTTGGAAACTTTTCTCATTGTTTGCTCTCAGAAGGCATTTACCTCAGGTTTTTAAACCCAATAGATTTTTTTCTTCAAAAAAAATTTTGGGGGCCCATGAGATAGTACAGTGGATAAGGCACTGGCTTTACATGCAGCAACCTGGGTTCAATCCTAAGTACAGCATATGATCTCCTGAGAACTCTGAGCACAAAAGCAGGAGTAAGCTCTAAGAACTACCATGTAGACTAGACAGCCCTCCCTAAAGAATTTATTTCTTCATGATTTCTTCTCAGTTTCTTTTGCCAATAGACATTTACTCCATGTTTTTCCTAAGAAAATTTTCCCCCAGGTTTCTTTCTACCAGTAGAAAATTTTCTTGGAATTTGCTCCCCAATCATTTGTTCTGCTCATTTTTATTTATTTTCCCCACCCAGGGTCCTGTCCATTGACCAATGTTTTATTCTTTTTTATCTTTATTTAAACACTGTCATTTTAAAATACACATTGTTTTTAAATTTTTTCTTCATGGAATTTTTTTTTGGTTTTTTTTTTTGGGGGGGGGGGCACACCCAGTGTTGGTCAGGAGTTGCTCCTGCCTCTGTGCTCAGAAAATCACTCCTGGCAGACTCTGGGAACCATACAGGATACTGGAAATCGAACCCAGGTCTGTCCAGAGTTGGCCGCGTGCAAGGCAAATGCCCTACTGTTGTGCCATCTCTTCGGCCCCTCTTCATGAAATTTTGCCTCAACTTTTGTACATCAAAAACGTTTATTTTCCCCCAGAATTTCTAAAGAATGTATTCCTCTACTTCTTTATATTCAAAAGATATTTCCCTCATAAATTGTTTTCATAGTTTCCCCCTCAAAATATTTTATACCTAGTAGACATTTTCCTCCACTTTTGTGTTTAGAGATTTTTCTCCTCTGGTTTTTGCTCTCAGTAAAAATTCATCTTAGTATTTGCTTCTGTGATATTTTTTCTCATTTTTTAAAATAATGAGTAGATACTTAACTTGGGAATTTGCTCTTCAGAGAGTTCTGCTCAGCTTTATTTTACCCAAAGGACTTTTATTCAGAAAATATGCCTCTCAGTCTTTTCTCCACAAAGCTTTGTATCTAAATACATTTTTTCCTTAAAATTTTCTCGTAGATGATTTTTTTATTATGCATCTTTTTTTGCTCAGAATTTGTTTCTTTATACCCAATAGCCTTTTTTTTTGGGGGGGGGGAACCTGGTGATGCTCGGGGGTTAGTTACTCCTGGCTATGTGCTCAGAAATCACTACTGGTTTGGGGGACCATATGGGGTACTGGGGGATAAAACCGTGGTCCGTCCTAGATTAAGGTGTGCAAGACAAACATTCTACCATTTGTGCCACCACTCCAATATTAGTTCCTCTTGGACTTTTCTGCTCAAGTTCTTTATCTCACGAAGACAATTTTCTTCCAATTTTATTCTTCAGAGTGTTTTCTCCTGTTTTTAAAATTATACCAGTATTGATTTCAGCTGAGTTTTCTTCTCAGCTCCCAAGTTCATTTACACCCAATAATCATTTTTCCTCAGAATTTTTCTTAAACAGTTTTCTATTATTTATTAATACCTAAAATAATTTTTTTCTCAGAATCTCTCTTTCTTTTTTATACCCAATCTCTCTTCCTCTTCAGATTATAATACTTTGATTGTTATCTTTAGTAGAACCTCCAAAATTAAATTTAAAGGGCTATAATTTAATATGTTAAGATCTGAGTTACACTTATTTTGGCATAGTTATAAAGATATATTATAGATATCAGTACTTTAGACTCTAGATTATTTTCTTCTTGGTTGTATTCAAAATATATACAAATATAAATGTGATGACCAATATGCAAATTAGCAATATTTCTTTAATTTATAAAATGGTGTTTTTTTGGTCTTAGAAAAAATATTTGAGGGTGTTTAGAAATCTTGGTGATGGAGTGGTGGTGCAAGTGGAAGGTGTCTTCCTTGCCCGTGCTAACTTTGGACGGACCACGGTTCCATCTCCCAGCATCCCATATGGTCCCCCAAGCCAGGAGTGATTTCTGAGCGCATAGCCAGGAGTAACCCCTGAGCGTCATCGGGTGTGGCCAAAAAAACAAACAAACAAACAAACGAACAAAAAAAGAAAGTGTTAAGAAATCTTATAACACTAGAACCATTGACTAATTTTGAAATTATATTAAATAGTTGACTAATAAATAATTAACTATAACATTTAATTTAACTTTTATGTGGGTTGAAAACAAATCATTTTAAGATTGGGTAAGTTGGTATATCTTTGGCGATTAGCATATGACTTCTAATGGATATATGATTGTACTAGGGACCTCAAAACTAATTAAAGGTAGATATCTTAATTAATGGCAATGTATCCTAACTTTGAAAATAAATTTTTGTTCAGTGAGGTATTCATTTGTAAGCAATTTACTTTAATTTAATTTACTGACAAATATGTGATACGATTAGTAACAAAAAGATCCTAGGATGCATGAACATTGGGAAAATTCAGATCACTGACATACTGTTTTCAACTATTGTCAACTGCTGTGTTTCCAAGTGTGTGTGCCTATGTGTGCATTTGCACACATTCACATGTTTGCATGCTTACTTGAATGTCTGTGCATTGTAGTCAATACTTCTTTATTCCCACTTTTCTCCTGGTAATCAATGACACTGTTCTTGGCTTCCTCCAGCTTTTTCTGTCTGTAAGATCAAAGACGTATTGCACATTTTTGGTAGCTCCGAATATATCCTTGGCAATATGTATGAATAATATAGTTATGAATAATATACAAGACATGTACTCAATTCAAAATGGATGTTGTATCTTCAAGGCTGCTTTTGTTGAGATTTTTTTTTTAGAAAAACTAGACATTTTTCTAAACAGTTAAAGAAAATATTTTCCTTGTGGCTGTTTTTTGACTTTTATGAAATATTGGTTAAAATTGACAACAAATACAATTTCATGCATTTCAGAGCTTGAATAATAATTCTAAATTTCTCGTTTAATGTGTTCATGCAAGAGACCAAATAAAAAGATACCAGATTTGTTAGCGTGTAATTAAAACATTTTGTTTATAAGCTCTGATTTTCATCTTAAACAATTCCATTCCCAGGTTCTACTCCAGTGTAATAAGATATCCGATTTAGTGAACAATATTTTTTCCTCAAGTGTCAAGGTTCAGTTTCTAATGGGAAACAAACCTTTTTGAATTGAGCATCTACATTCTCAATCTAAACAGGGAATTCGCTTACTTTTGCTTTATGATTTCCTTTCTGACATCAACAGTTTAAAAAAGTAAAATCCTCTGGAGACACTTGGGAAAATGGAATCACAGACAGTGATAAACCAGAGTCTTTTCTTCACTCAGATCCCCTCTCACCACAATTTCCAAGTCCTGCCTCCCATTAGCATGAACAGTGACTTCCCAAACAATTTACCCAAGTAAGGAAATGATTTAAGTATGTTTATGTGCTGAGGGGAACTAACCAGTGTGGGGCAAAAGGCTCTGATATGGATGCACGAATAATTGATTGAGAAAGATCCCTCAGGGCAGAGGGAAGGATGGATTCCAGAATCTACTGGATGCCTTCACCCACCACTGGAGAGCCTCTCTCCAGTCTCTAATAGAGGCCCGCATTGGCTGGAATTGATGAGAACCATGACGGCAGGGGAGTTGACACCTGATCACGTGGACTTGGTCTGCAAACTAAAATGGGAAGACATTTGCATGGAAGGAGTGAGATATGGCAGGAGAATGTCTGGCTGCGCAGGTCCATCTGATAACAGGCTAATTGAAAAGTGAGCTGAAGAAATCCAGAAGGAATGCATAAAGTAGTATTGCATAGCGCACTGTCAGCTCCTGCAAGCTGATTGTAGGCAGAAATATAATCCGCATTATATTGTAAATCACTTCCTGTGAACACTCATAATTCAGATGCAAATATTCTCTAAATAAATATGCTCCAAAACATATATTTTGGAGGGACACATTCATTGATACTTGGGCTTACTTCTGGCTATGCCCTCAGGGATCACTCCTGGCAGTGCTCAGGATGATGCCAGATCAAAACTGAATCAGCTGTGTGCAAAGGAATCCTCTCTCTCTCTCTCTCTCTCTCTCTCTCTCTCTCTCTCTCTCTCTCTCTCTCTCTCTCTCCCCCTGAAAGAAAGAGCCTTTTATAGGAAATCAGAGTTCTTTTGCTAAAATGTACTTGAGATTACCATATCTCAAGATTTTGGGGAAAGAATCAGAAAAAAAGACTTTGCAAACATATGCACATAGGCTGAATTCTAGTTTTTTTGGTTTTTTTTTTGTTTTTGTTTTTTTTTGTCCTTTTCCACCATCCCAAACCTGGGCCTTTTCTAAATAAACTCAACAGAATCCTATCATGGGCTTTGTGGTTAAAGAATAAAATTGCTAAATCTTAAAACTGCCACATTTCTATTTTTCATTTTAACTATTCCCATTCTTCTTAAATATTATATTTCTCTCCTCTCATACTCCTCCCTAATCCGGGTATGAAAGTTGCATCAACCATTTAACTATACTGCTTGTTTTTATTTGTGGTTTACACAAGGAGCCACAATTAACCTTGACACTCTTTAATTATTTGTAAACATGATTTTGTTCAACTCACTAGACCACATCTCCTAAGAGGAAGAATAGAACAAAACATCTTTGTGTGAAGCCATTCAATTATTTCCTTTGCAATTCCTCTGACTAGAGTTCTGCAGAACTCATGCAAAGTGTCCTTTGCTGTGAGGAACTATCATTGCCTTTTAACTGCTTCTAGAAGCAAACATTTCCAGGCTCCTTAAATGAGATTGTTTGCAGGAAGAAACAGATGTACTGGAACCACCAAGATCCTTCGTGAAAGGGAAAAAAATCATAATCTTCTTGTATTCAAACAAGAATAAAGGAGGAGCTCCTTTGTATATGATAACCTACTGAAATTCTTTTGTCTTTGATTTTTGTCTTTGACAAAATTCTTTTGTCTTTTGTCTTTTGTCTTTGTCTTTTTGTCTTTTGATGTACAAAATATTTGCTTATTTTATTATGGCAAAGAGAAGCTTAGAGAATAGGACCGTTTTCATTGGTCCTTTAAGCATAAGCAATTACCATATTGTGTTAATCGAATTGTTTCTCTTTTTGTAGGGACCACTGGGGCCTCCGGGACAAAAGGTAGAGTATGAGCAATGCTATGAAGGTAATTAAGTTTCCAGTGCCTAAAAGCCTGTCTGAGCAGGGACAGGCTTAGCTTCTGTAAACTGTCTTGTCCCTGTCTATTTGATACATTCTACTTTCTAAAAATCCATCAGATTGTGAGTCATTCATGTCTAATCGACTCCCTTAGAGAAAAGTCAATAAATCCAGAGCAGACTTTTTTAAAACTGTCTGCCAAACATGTACGTAATTGAATTTTTAATTCAAATACTGCTTAATAATATTGGGGTTGGGGGGAACTAGCATGGAGGTAAGGCATTTGCCTTGCATGCAGAAGGACGGTAGTTCCCCCGAGCCTGCTAGATGCAATTTCTGAGCATAGAGCCAGGAGTAGCCCCTGAGCGCTGCCGAGTGTGGCCCAGAAACGAAAATATATGTACACACACACACACACACACACACACACACACACACACACACATTGCAGACCAAAACATAGAACAGGAAAGGGGTCTATGACACTGAAAATGAAATGTTTGGCCTTGCTCAAGTCTGAGGTGCCAAAGGTTCAGGAGAACAAAGGATGCATTTGCTGGAATTACTGTGTCTCGGTGGCCAATTAATCTATTAATGTCTTCGTTTGCTGAGGGAGACATAGTCCTATGAACTAAGTGAAAAGTCACTTTCTGATTGCCTTTGCAGCATTACCTACAATCCTCACAGTAGGCTGCTAGATTTTGATGGAGAGGATCTAGCACTCCTACAGTAAGCATGATACCCTTCTATTAAAGAATTGCAAACCAGTGCCTAGAGGGGAGGGGAGAGAGAGAGAGAGAGAGAGAGAGAGAGAGAGAGAGAGAGAAGAGGAAGAAGAAGAAGAAGAAGAAGAAGAGGAAGAAAAGAAGAAGAAGAAGAAGAAGAAGAAGAGGAAGAAAAGAAGAAGAAGAAGAGGAAGAAAAGAAGAAGAAGAAGAAGAAGAAGAAGAAGAAGAAGAAGAAGAAGAAGAAGAAGAAGAAGAAGAAGAAGAAGAAGAAGAAGAGAGAAGAGAGAGGGAGAGAGAGAGAGGAGAGAGAGAAGAAAAATGTCTTCCACTGAAACAAAGGAGAGGGCAACAGGGAGGGAAACTGGGAACATTGGTGGCAGGAAATGTGCACTGGTGAAAGGTATGGACATTGAATGATTGAACAACTTGGTAACTGTGTATCTCACTGTGATTCAATTAAAGAATTTATTTTTTAAAGAATCGCATCAATAATACAGTACCTGCAAATGTATCCCCAGTAGGTCCCTAGCTAAGAACTGCCTTCGCCATCCTCATCCCCCTTCTACTTTTAACCCACAGGGATTTTTTAACCTACAGGAAACCAAAGCAGACAATTGTATCGTAACAGGTGGGAAAGTTATTATTCTTTATCTTTGGACTCCATCAGAGAGAGACTTTTTCGTCCCCGACCCCCAGGAATGGGGCATGTGGCATCTGTTGAAACATAATCCTACAAACAAGTCAAAGCCCTTGAGTGGGACATCTTGTGTCTAGGAACACTGTGTCCTTTGTAATAATGTCTCCATTAAGCATGGTGTGAAATTGTAAAGCTCCCCTAATCCACACGCAGCCCAGATAACCTTACTGCCTCAGGCTTCAGGAAGGCTTTTAATGACCCACTCAATATAAGCATACAAAGCTCTGAGGAAACAGCAATTTGTTTTGCATATAATTACCGCAGGTTTAATGGACTTTATTTTTAGAGCATGTGGGGTGCATAATTACTTTCTTAGAAAACTTGTTTCCATTATTAATGAAGAAACTTGTTATCCTACATCTACCGAGAAAAATCTGTTTTCTAGTGTTAGACAAAGAAGAGGAAATGTTTTCTTGAAAATGGTTTCTCCAGAAACCGTCTCCCTGAAAGAGGGAGGTAGATAAATGGAAGGAAATGACATTAAGATTTGAAAACACTTGTTAATGTTTTTGTAGCCAGTTAAATGTCAGAGATTTTCCCAGGTAATATTAGCTTTCATCTCAGTTTATTAAATCAATGTCCAACCATGTATAAAAGCCAAGTTTAATGTGTGCAGCTAAATACAGAATCATTCGTGCACACACAAAATCTTTTTTATATTATCATCCAGGAAAATTCTATTCTTTTAACAATACCTTTACTTAAACATCACGAGTATAAACATGACTGTAGTTGGGTTTCAGTCACAAAAACAAACACCTCCTTCACCAGTGCAACATTCCACCACCAATGCCACCCATCTCCCTTCTCCTACACCTCCTGCCTGTACTCGAGACAGGCATTCTACTTCTCTCACTCATTAACATTGTCATGGTAGTTGTTAGTGTATTATTTCTCTAACTGCACTCACCCTACTTTGAAGTGAGCTTCACATTGTGAGCTGGTCCTTCCGGTCCTCATCTCTGGGCATTATTACAATAATGCCTTTTATTTTTCTTAAACCATAGATAAGGGAAACTACTCTGTGTGTGTCTCTCTCTCCCTCTGAATTTCACTCAGCATAATAGCTTTCACGTCCATCCATGTATAGGAAAATTTCAAGACTTCATCTCTCCTGATGGCTACATAATATCCCATTGTGTATATTTACCAGTTTCTTTAGCCATTCATCTACTGAAGGGCATCTCGGTTGTTTCCAGAGTCTGGGTAATGGAAATAGTGCTTCGATGAATATAGGTGTGAAGAAGGGATTCTTGTATTGCATTTTTGAGATCCTTGGATATATCCCTAGGAATGGTATAGATGGATCATATGGGAGCTCAATTTCCAGTTTTTTGAGGGACCTCCATATTGTTTTCCATAAGGGCTGGACTAGATGGTATTTCCACCAGCAGTGAATGAGAGTTCCTTTCTCCCCACATGCACTTATTGTTCTTTTTTTTGTGATGTGTGCAGTCTCTGTGGCGTGAGATGGTACCTCATCATTGTTTTGATTTGCAT
The DNA here is from genome assembly GCF_024139225.1 of Suncus etruscus. Classification (NCBI taxonomy): domain Eukaryota; kingdom Metazoa; phylum Chordata; class Mammalia; order Eulipotyphla; family Soricidae; genus Suncus; species Suncus etruscus. The sequence continues at coordinate 6,325,495 of NC_064861.1, read as the reverse complement.
CTCCCTGATAATTTGTGATGTGGAACACTTTTTCATGTGCCTTTTGGCCATTTGTATTTCTTCTTTGAGAAAATGTCTGTTCATTTCTTCTCCCCATTTTTTGATGAAGTTAGATGGTTTTTACTTGTTAAGTTCATCAGTAACTTGTATATCTTAGGTATTAGCCCCTTGTCTGACAATTGAATAATTTCTCACTTTCTATGGGTGGCTTTTGTAACCTAGGCATTATTTCCTTTGAGATGCAGAAGCTTCTAAGCTTAATATAGTCCCATCAGTTTATCTCTGTTTCTGCCTTGAAGATGCCTTTAGGCTCAATGTCCTAGAATCATTTACCTATGTGTTGTTCAATATACCTTAAGGTTTCAGGTCTGATATTCATGTCCTTAATCTATTTGGATTTGACCTTTGTGGATTCTGTTAGATGGAGGTCTGGGTTCACTTTTTTGCAAGCGGTTGACCAGTTGCTCAACACCACTTATTGATGTGGCTTTTCTTGCTCCGTTTTGCATTTCTTACTGCTTTATCAAAGATTAATTGATTATAAGTCTGGGGAACATTTTCTAAATACTCAAGTCTATTCCACTGATCTGAGGTTCTGTCTTTTTCCAATACCATGTAATACAATTTAAAGTTGGAAAAAGTGATTCCTCCACTACTCCTTTTCCCAAGGGTTTCTCTAGCTATTCATGGGTGTTTATTGTTCCAAATGAATTTCAGGAGTGTTTGATACACTTCTTTGAATAATGACATGGGTATCCTTAGTGGAACTGCATTAAATCTGTACAATGCTTTGGGTAGTATTGCCATTCTAATGATGTTAATCCTGCCAATCCATGAGCAGGATATGTGTCTCCTCCAATTCTATTGTGTCCTCTTTTATGTCTTGAAGCAGGGTTTTTTTTTAGTTTTCTTTGGATAGGTCCTTCACCTCTTTAGTTAAGATGACTACAAGGCATTTGAGTTTCTGAAGCACTAATGTGAATGGGATTATTTTTTAATGTCTATTTCTTCTCTATCATTATTGCTGTACCAGAAGGCCACTGATTTTTGCATGTTAATTTTGTAGCCTGCTACTTTACTTTATGGATCTATTGTTTCTAGAAGCTTTTTGGTAGAGTCCTTAGGGTTTTCTAGATATATTATCATGTCATCTGCAAACAGTGAGAGCTTGACTTCATCCTTTCCTATCTGGATGTCCTTAATAACTTTCTCTTGCCTAATTGTTATGGCAAGAACTTTCAGCACTATGTTGAATAGGAGTGGTGAGAGAGGACAGCCATGTCTTGTACCAGATTTTAGAGGAAAGGTTTCAGTTTATCACCATTAAGAATAAGATTTGCCATTGGCTTGTGGTAGATGGCCTTGACTATACTGAGAAAAGTTCCTTCCATTTCCATCTTGCTGAGAGATTTTATCAAGAATGGGTGTTGGACCTTATCAAATGCTTTCTCTGTATCTATTGGTATGATCATATGGTTTTTGTTTTTCTTTTTTGTTGATATAGTATATAATGTTGATTGATTTATGTATGTTAAACTACCCTTGCATTCCTAGAACAAACCCTGCTTGGTCGTGGTATATGAGCTTCTTGATGAGGCATTAAATCCTATTTGCTAAAATTTTTTTGAGGATCTTTGCAACTATGTTTATCAGGGATATTGGTCTGTGGTTTTCTTTTCTTGCAACATATCTGTCTAGTTTTGGTATCAGGGTGATGTTAGCTTCATAAAATCTATTTGGGAGTGTTCCTGATTTTCAATTTCATGAAAGAGCCTGAAAAGGGTTGATAGTAGTTCCTCTGGAAAGGTTTGAAAGAATTTGTTAGTAAATCCATCTGGGCCTGGCCTTTTTTGGGGGGGAAGACTTTTTATTACTCTTTTAATTTTGTCAGTAGTGATGAGTCTATTTCAGGGATCTTAAACTCGCGGCCCTCCGTACAACATTGTGTGGCCCTGCCCTAGAGGGATTCTTTTTTGTTTTGTTTTATTTTAGTTGTTTGGGTCACACATCCCCAATGTTCAAGGCTTACTACTGACTTTGCACTCAAGTATCACCCTGACTTTACCTCCTGCGGCCCCTAGGTAAATTGAGTTTGAGACCCCTGGTCTATTTAGATATGCTAGATCATACTGTTTTAACCATGGAAGATTGTAGGAGTCCAAGAATTTATCCATTTCTTTTAGGTTCTCAAGTTTCGTGGCATAGAGTTTCTCAAAGTAGTTTCTGATTGCTTTTTGAATCTCGGCAGTATTTGTAGTGATCTCCCCCTTTTCATTTCTAATCCAGTTTATTAAGTTTCTCTCTCTGTTTCTTTGTGAGTTTTGCTAGTGATTTATCAATCTTGTTTATTTGTTTCAAAGAACCAACTTTTGCTTTCGTTGATCTTTCAAATTGACTTTGTGAAGATATGTTTTATGTGCAAGCATGTGGTCTATCCTGGAGAATGATCCAAGTGCATTGGAGAAGAATGTGTATCCAGTTTTCTGGGGATGGAGTATATATATCTACTAGTCCACTTTCTTCCATTTGTCTTTTCAGAGCTAGTGTATTATTGTTGGGTTTCAGCCTTGTTGATATATCAAGGGGTGATATGACAGTTTTGAGATCTCCTACTATTATTGTATTGCTATGGATGTCTTCTTTCAAATTTATCAACAAGTGTATTAAATACTTTGCTGGTCCCTCATTGGGTGCATATGTTTAGGAGAGTGATTTCTTCCTGCTGTACATATCCTTTCATTAGTATGAAATGACCATCTTTGTCCCTTATAAATTTTCTAAAGTTTATGTCATCTGATATTAATATGTCCACTCCAGATTTTTAAGGGATTTTTTGCTTGGATGATCTTCCTCCAACTTTTGATTTTGAGTCTAATTTTCTTCTTACTATTAGATGTGTTTCTTGTAGGCAGCAGAATGTTGAATTAAGCTTTTCGATCCATTTTGCCACTCTGGGTCTCTTTTAGCTGAAACTCTTTAGGCATGCAGGATTTGTTTGCATGCCATCTTTAGCTCTGGGAGTTCCTCTGTAATGATGTCCTTGACTATTGTTTCTAACTGGGGATTTTCTTCCTGGGTCCTTGGGACACCAATGATTTTTATGTTGTCTCTATTGAACTTGTCAAGGGCTTTTATTTTCATCTGTTTACATTCCTTGAGTATTTTTTCCATTAACTGATCATCTGCTTTAAGGTTCTTTTCCAGTCTCTTGTGCTGTATGGAGTTGCTTTGCATCTCATCTTCCAGCTCAGTGATTCTGTCCTCAGCTGCTGTTTCTCTGGTGGAGAGGCTTTGCATTGAATTTTTAATTTCAATTTTAATTGGGTTTTTTAGTCCTATTATTTCACTTTGGAGTTTTCTGATTTTTATATTTGTGTTCTGTTCAGCTTGATCTATGCTTTCTTTGATTTCTATGAGCAACCTCCATATTACTATTCTAAACTTATCTGAGAGGCTATGTTGTTGGTACTTTTCCGGTCATCAGAGCTGCCATCTTCATTCCCTATGCATACTGTTGTCCTCTGTCGTTTCCCCTATTGACATGCTTGTAGTGTGGCTTTTATTGTGTGTGTGGTGGGGTTCATGGGCTAGGAGATGCGTGAGGCAGCAAAGTGAAGCAGAGCAGCCGTGCTCCTCCCTGTTTCGCCATTTTTAGCTTACCTCACTTACACAGCTTCAGCAAGTGCTTCTGGGCGGAGGTTGGTCCCAGCACCCACAGCGATGATCAGCTGCAGGCCTTGGAGTGATGGTCAGTGGTGCATGAAGAAGGATGGTGGTTCGAATCCCGGCATCCCATATGGTCCCCTGAGCCTGCTGGGGCGATTTCTGAGAGTAGAGCCAGGATTAGCCCCTGAGCGCTGCCAGAAAGAAGAAAAAAAATCTTATTATAGAAGTAAGAAGAAAAAAAAAAACAACAAAATCTTATTATAGAAGTTATGTTGTTCTTGGTTGTTGGTTAACATTTGTTTCTTTTTCTACAACTGAAAGATAGATTCACACTTAAATGTACATCCTGAAAATCTCATTAAAATGCATCAAATACAAACAATTTGAGTACACAGCATGAAATTAGCATTTTTTTCTGCTATTAGTCAATTACCTTTTGCTTTGTGGCATTATATATAAATGTCTACTATCCTTGCTTTTAGCTTTATTTTCTATTTTGTCCCTCAGGGTTCTGTTGGAGCACCTGGAATTCCAGGGATGGATGGACAAAAGGTGAGTTCTATAAAGTAAAGTCTTTGTCATGAATTGAAGACAATTAAAATAAATCACAAAAATGATCTCAGATAGTAATGTTAATGTTGAGTTTGAGTTTATAAAAACCACACAGATAATTTTGAATCTAGGGAAATTATGACTTTTGGCATTTTATTTTTTTAAGCTGCCTTAAAGAGAAATCCTTAAAAAAGTAGAATGCCTGTCTCGAATACAGGCAGGGGTGGGGGGTCATTGGTGGTGGGAATGTTGCAGTGGTGAAGGGGTGTGTTCTGTTTGACTGAAACTCAACTACAATCATACTTGTAATCATAGTGCTAAAATAAAAATTTTATAGAATAAAAATATTTTATTTTTATTTGATGTTATGAATAGGATGCAACCAAATCTTACTCAAAATCACGTGTGGAATAGGCAGGTTATATGTTTAACTACATCATGGTTATGCAGGGAATATTGACTGGACTCTTCCAAACACACAAGCAAGCAAGCTCTTTTCACTCTTAAGCAAAATTAGAAGTTAAATGAGCTAGCCAAGCCCTGATAATACACTTTTACTGTATTGCTAATAATAGCAAGGAAAAAAAGTTTAACACACACAGAAAATAAATCAAAGTTACAAATGTGACTATGTGTATATCTCCATTTCTTCCTGCAACATGCTTTAATATTAATTGGACAGAGCAACTTGCATTTCTCCTTTGTGGGCCGTTCCTGTGTCCTCATTCCCTGGCCGGCTTGTCCATCTGGGTCCTCTGCAGAGACCGGGACAGCCACTGTGGCCAGACTGCCAGGAGCCAGGAAGCCAAGCTGGGGACTTTTGTCTCCCTGAGAACTTCCAACTGGCCCTTTGAAATCCTGACACCCAACACTTTCAATCCAGAACATATCAGAACTAAGCCAATCCTTACAGGTAGAACACACCTCTGTCTGGACTATTTTCTTCTCATGTGGGACAGATATTTGCAGATCAAAACCTACTGAATAGTGATAGCAGGATCTAGCCCCACAGCCCTGTGGACCTGGGTAGACTTGGCCTTCTCTGGCTTGGGTTTCCTCCTCCATTAGAGTTCCTCCTCTATTAGAGTTCCTGCCCAATGAAGCCAAAGGAAAGGCAACCAAATTGAACAGCTTGAAAGCAATGTGTGTACAGAAAGTACAGGGATGAAGTTCTTTACTTGCACATCCCCAAATTCCAGCAGGATCCTTGAACACAGAGCCAGGAGTAAGCTCTGAGCACTGCTGAGTGTTGACCCTCCACCGCACCCCAAAGTTAACCGACCAAAAGAAAAAAACTTAAAGTTTTAAATCACTTTGAATGTTTTTCTTCATTTCACACTAGTGAAGCCAATGAGTTGATCTATCTACCTTTTAAGATGTTCTCATTCTGTTTCCAGAATCACTCATCTTCTAAGTGAAATTGATGCTTTTAGTCACAGCATCCTTCAGGCCACAAACCAACCCCACCTGCATCACCAACAGGTGGTCATTGGGTGGGGTCGCTTTCTGGTTATTGAAATGCACATCCATTTGTTTAATAAATTCTGGTTAAGGCATAAAGTATATTTCCTGCTTAGAATGGTGCAGATCATGAAGGGAAGCATGAGCAAACCAGTTAAAAGGAGCTATATTCTGGACTTGCAAATATAACATCAAAAGAGTCTTTAGAAAAGACAGAATGTGAATATATCATAAGTGTTGTTAACATCAGGGAGAAACAAAACTTGCATGCCCTACAGTTAATGCTTTATTGTTTCTCTATTTCTTTCCTTTTTTTTTTTTTTTTGAATTGGAGACAAACATAAAAATTTATAGGAACCTTTTAGCCTGAAACAAAACTACTTTAAAACTGTCACATCTATGCTTAGAAAGACTTTGTATTCTTTATTTTTTGCAAAAGAAGCATGCAATTTCCTTAGCAGGAGAAAGGAATGTGACATTTTCTTGTCCTAGACATTCAGTTTAAATTATAATTCAAGCAAATAGATCATATATTTGCAATTTTATGTCCTATTAAAATCTTTGTGGCATCTTAAAGTGTTTTTTTAATAAAACTTACAGAAGTTCATCAGCTTTCTATGTTTATGAAGCCACATGAAAATGTTATATAAGAGGGTCCAGAAAGATGGCGCAGCAGTAGGGCATTTGCCTTGCACATGGCTGACCAAGGATGGACCTCAGTCCAGTCTTCTGGTATCCTATATGGTTCCCCCAAGCCAGGAACAACTTTTGAGCACATATCCAGGAGTAACCCCTGTGCATCACCAGGTGTGGCCCAAAAATTAAAAAAAAAAAAAAAAAAAGAAAAAAAGAAAAGAAAATGTTATGTAAGAAAGTTCTTCCTTCTCATAGAACTTCTAAAAGTATGTGCATGGAGTTCCTGTTCATCCTAGTCATTAGCTGACATGATATTTTCAATGCCACCTTTAAGATGATAAAGTACAAAAATACTTGAGTCTTCTTTGAGCCAGAATTTTCACAATAAAAACTCAGTTTGAACTAGAGTAATACTTTTATGCTTGGAATGTATGAAATATGTCTTAGATCTCTGGAATTTATTTTTTCTAAGTTTATAATGGCATCATCATTTTTTAAATTGCATCTCAATATACTTAAACTTTTTTTGGCAAAGCATTTTTTTTCCACATTACAATTGCATTTTCTCCAAAGAAGTACATTTGGTGTTTAGAAAATAGATTCAGACGTGGTTAAAAACAATCATGATTTCTAAATCAATCCAAAAATGACAGCAACTAAAGACAATTCTTATTAGAAATATAGAAAAAATAAAAATTATTCCAAGAAAATATTTTGTTTTCTAATAGAGCCTTTGTGTCCTTTAAGACTGATAAAATGTGACTGTTTGGACCTAATAAACTTAGAGCTGTCCATTTGTAAAACCTGTATACTTTTCCATTTGGGTCACCTAATGACGATTATTTTAATAATGGCTAAAAACATGGCTAAAGTCTCTTAGTTCTTTAGTTGTACTAGGAAGAAATGAGTTTGTAAGCGTGGATATGGCCTTTTTAAACTTCAATCTGGCTTCTTGTGGCATTTTAATCTCCCAAGAGTTCTTGAGCATCTTCTGTGAAAAGGCTCAGAAACACCCCCCCTCCTCAATGTGCACATCCTGTTCCTTGTTTGGACAAGATAGTTGAGCATTTTTAAGGATCAGAATTCCATGTAAACAGAGACTTGGCAGTATAACCTAAAGAAGTACAGCAAGGTTATTCATAATCGGTGTTTCGTGCATGTCATCAAGTGTGTAAAGTACCATCACACTTACATAAAGTTTTAGTGATGAAACTCTTAAGTATCTCTAGTCAGGAGAATTCATGGTAGGAAGAAAACAGAAATGCACAATGATGCAGAGAGAGATAAACTGTGTCTCTGGCTCTGTTCCTTGTCTCCTGCCAATGCTGAGCATTTGCGTGAAAATGTGCTCAATGTGGGGATGAGGAAGATTCTGCTCTTCAATCACGGGATTATACCGCCTTGAGTATGGATGTGTACCAGGGCTATTATTGCGCTTCTTCTTCTGCCTCAGGTGCAGCTTTTGAATGTCCCTTTTCTTATTCCTGCCAAAAAGGCTATCATTTGTCAAACAAGAGATGGGCAGTGTTCATTGATCTCTAGATTCCTGAGATATATTGGTGTCTCGCTTCTACCTTGCTCCAAGAAGCTTCTAGAATCTTCTGTTCTTGATTCCAGAAAATAATGTTTCCATAGTTTGGGATTATTTCCAAGAGCCCAAGTAGTTAAGGACAGATCTAATTATTTTCCCTCCTCCCCTGCTAACTAGTTGGATATAGAAATTATTTAATTGTCATTAAATAGATTCTGTTGGTTTCAATGTACCATTAACACTTTAACTATCCTCTGCAATTATCCTTCTCTCCTTCCACCCCTTCTCTCCTCTTACCTTTTTTATCTTCCATTCTCTTTCTTTCCTTTCACACACAGATGTTGCAGAGATGAATATGTGAATGTTTGTTAGTTAAACCTTACTCCATTCTAGAATTGGGAATCTTTTTTGTTTGTTTGTTTTTGTTTTTGGGTCATACCCGGCGGTGCTCAGGGGTTACTCCTGGCTGCCTGCTCAGAAATAGCTCCTGGCAGGCACAGGGGACCATATGGGACACCGGGATTCGAACCAACCACCTTTGGTCCTGGATCGGCTGCTTGCAAGGCAAACGCCACTGTGCTATCTCTCTGGGCCCATAGAATTGGGAATCTTTTAAAATAAAATGATGGAACCATGTTTTCAATGGAAGAATCTTTTGACAGAATTCATTGTTGATGACAGTTGCTCTTTGCACAGTGTGTGTGTTCACTTTAAAACTCTAAACTTTTACCAGATCATAATAATTTGGCATTATTCTGCAATTCCCCCATCTTGTCACTAACTGGTATATGTAGAACATCTGCTGTGACCTTCAGTGTCAAGCAGGTGACCAAGAGGGAACAGAGGAAGAGAATGAGGGACCAAAGCAATCACTCAAAGGGCTAAATACAAGCAGGAGGTCCAGGTTAATCCCCAGCACATAGTTCCCCAAAAGTTACCAGGATGGGACAACACCCCCTAACTCCCAACACTTACACTGCCACATATCGACTTACACAGCAAATGCTGGATATGGCCTCAACACACACACACACACACACACACACACACACACACACACACACACCACGTGAAAAGAGCCTGGTTCATGTGATTCTTAGTTTATTGTTCTCATCCTGGAGCAAACAATGTTAAAGATTTTCATCCTGAATATCTAAGTATTTTGGCTAAGCCCAAAACCTGAAATGTTTTGAGGCCCCAGAGTCATTGTCATTTCTAAGGCCAATGATAAAGTTATTTTTCTGTGTTTTTTCAAGAGTTTTCCAGAATTTATCTTTTGAAAACTTCAAAATAAATTCTAAATTAAAAATTTATTAAAAAATTTATATTGGTGTCTATGAATCTGTTCCAGATAGCTGTGACTTTTTGAAAGTAACATTAAATTTTAATTAGCTTATAGTTATGGTATTTAGAGTTTCTTTTCATCTCTTATGCGTGGATAAAGCTTTCGCTGACATTAATCTTCACAGCATACTTCTTATGGCATTTTTATTGTAAACATATTTAGATAGCAAATAAATTGAAGCTCTCAGATTTCCAAAGGTCAAATCTATGCAGTGGGCCATACACTGCACTAGTTACTCTTTATCCTTGATTTATATTCTAAACACACTCTTTGCCTTTCTTTCTCATCTCCTTTGCTAATTTTACTGTAGTAGAATTTACCCAGTAATTTCTGATAGGACTGTCCAGTGCTAGACTTTCAGTTAAGATGTTGCAGGTAAGGGGCCGGAGAGATAGCATGAAGGTAAGGTGTTTGCCTTTCATGCAGAAGGATGGTGGTTCAAATCCTGGCATCCCATATGGTCCCCACCGTGCCTGACAGAGGCTAGTTCTGAGCATAGAGCTAAGAGTAACCCCTCAGCACTGCCAGGTGTGACCCAAAAATGCAGAATGGTCTCACTCATCTATGGGTTTTAAGAAAAATGAAAGACATTCTTGCAATAATAATTTTCAGACACAAAAGAGAGAAGGGCTGGAAGTTACAGCTCACCTCATGAAGCTCACCACAAACAGGGATGAGTTTAGTTAGAGAAATAACTACATTTTGAACTATCCTAATAATTAGAACGTATGAAGGTTATAGAAAGCCTGTCTAGAGTACAGGTGGGGGTTGGGTGGGGAGGAGGGAGATTTTGGACATTGGTGATGGGAATGTTGCACTGGTGATGGGTGGTGTTCTTTACATGACTGAAATCCAAACACAATCATGTATGTAATCAAGGTGTTTAAATAAAATATATTAAAAAAAGATGTTGCAGGTAAATGAAGTGACTAATTTCTGAGAATAGAGTCAGTAAAAATTTAGTGAGTGTCCTGCAATGATGTAACCCTTTTGTGAATTAAAGTGAAAATTTTTTTATTAGCTGAATATGTAGCTGAGCAACATATCACTAGCCTTGTATATATATGGGAAGCCACATGTTCAATCCCACCAAACAAGCCCATATAAATTCATAAACAATTTCTGTTTTCCTCACTTGTAAAGCTATGAGTGTGTGTATACTAGATTTCAAAGAAAAGATGACATATTCTTCTCAAATAACTATAAGAGAATGAATCTTTTTATCTGGATGAAATACCATATGACAAGATATCTCAGAGTTAGATCATTTCTTCCTTGAATGTGATTCACAATTTATTGGGCTTTTATATGTATAATTACTCTAAATATATATATATATAATTACTCTAAAAGGAATTTTTCCACTCAACTTTCCACAAGAGTATTGAAAGCTATTCTTACTCTTTATGTATTCAATTTCTCTAGAGAGGAATAAAATGTTGAGTGGCGTAACTTATTGCTGGCAAAAATAAAATAGTGATAATAAGGGTTTGCTAAGGCAACTTTCCCCTGAATTTCACAAGGCCTGTTGCTATAAAATTTGATCTGAGTTATCACTCTGCTATGTTGGCATCAGTGAGAGTAATCAAGGGAATGAGAGACAGGAAGCTTCTTCAAAACATAGTGTAAAACAGAGTCGGGCCAATGTTTGAATGAATTGTGAGAACCTCCAGTCCGTTTTGATTGGAAAGATTATGTTACAGGTGTGATCACAAAACTACTAATTTGAGCCAGAGTAATAGTATAGTAGACTGGGTAGATCACTTGCTTTGCACACGGCCCACCCAGATTTAATCCTTGGCAACCACGTATGGTCTCCTGAACTCTGTCAGGAGTGATGCTTTAGTGCAGAGGCAAGAGTAAACTCTGTGCATCACAGGGTGTGATCACACAAATATATATATATATAGAGAGAGAGAGAGAAATGTTTAAGAGCTGATTAAATTGCATTCATAATGTGGAAAAGATATTTTTATAATAAAAGCTTCCTTTAGTTGTATCTACTGGTTTACTTACCAATTTCTTCAATCATTCATTCAATAAAGATTTTTTCAACCCTTACTCCCAAATGCCAGCTACCACCAAATGCCCTCACTCCTATTATGTTCAGTTGTGAGGCTGGCAAGTATGAGACAGAGAAGCACAAGGCAGCCCGAACTGGCATGAAGCTTATGGGGTGGACCCCTGAGGAGGTCCCTCTAGTAGGAATTAAATTTGAGGAGCAGTTGGCAAAAGGTAGGAAGAAATCTTTAAGCTGTAGTACTTACAAGTCATGATGCAGTGATCATAGACTGAGAATTTTGTTTCTCAGACTCCCTATTATTCATCACAAGAGAGTTTTAATTTTATTGTGTGAAATTTTTTTCAATTTCTGATCGCTAAAATAGTAACTATTTTACCACAAAGTTTGTCCATAGGCCACTAGATATAACCTTTACCTGACATCCTTGAACTTCCTTGAACTCGTAATTATATTTAAAATTCATACTATCATCAGGGATAAAAATATTGTAAGGGGCTAAGAAACTTGCCTTTAATGTAGTTAACCTGGGTACAAGCCTGAGCACCTCATATGGTGCCCTGAGCTCCATTAATAATAATGCCTGAGTGCAAAGCCAGGAATAAGCCCTGAGCACCACTCGGTGTGAGCCCTGAGCACAGAGCTAAGAGTAGCTCCCAAGCGTCACTGATAGGTTTGCCCCATATCCCCAAAAAAAGAAAGATACAGAAAATAATGTTCCATTTTTATTGAAAGACATCCCTCCCCTTGCTTTGACTCTGTGCCTCACACCTCAGTGAGATCAACAGGTACGTGTCTTTCCCCTTCTGACTGCTGCTTTTACTTAACATGAACCATTCTTGCTCTGTTCATATTGTAGTAAATGATGAGAAGGCATCCTTTTGACAGCTAAGTAATATTCTCTGTGCATGTATATATACCGCACCTTCTTAATCCCCTTCCTTCTGAGGAGTCAGGCCCCATGCCAGCATTTGTGGGCAATCTTTGTCACCAACCCTTTGTGCTGGTGAGTTCCACTGAGCCATAGCAGCTGCTCCAAGCTCCTCTGCACTCTTGACATTCTAGATTTTGGATGAATTATCTTTGAAAATGCAGCAATGCACAATCTTGATAAGATTAATGTAAAATGATATGATGCTAAGAACCATAAGATGCTGATTATAGACTAAAAATGCAAGCCACTTATTGATTTTAAAATTTCCCCTGCCAGAATAAAACAGCAATATTGGAATCCCTGGAAACAAGAACTATCTGGAAATTCATTTTCATTTTGCACTCAATTTCATACCAAAACTGTATCTCTGTAGGTTTCCATTTGGGCTGCCTCTCGATAGTGGTACCTGAATGAATTGTCAAAGCCTTGAATTGTGTTTTCCATTAGGACTCTACAGCATCCTCAGCCTTTAAAAAGAAACAAAGCATTTGGGGGAGAGCAGGTAACGAGGTGGTGTATTACAGGTCTTATGCCTATGTTGGAAGTACAGTTTTTCCCATTGTCTTTTGGGTGTTTCTTGTGATGTGTGGGTTCCCAGGCATCTTCCTATCACACCCCCTGACCTTCTTCAGGTTGGTAAAAATTTGCGGCAGGGAGGTCTTGGAAGAGTTCTTGCATTGGGGATACTTTTGGACCTAGGTCCGGTTTCAAGAAACAGTCCACGTTAGGGGGAGTTGGTAGGGAGGGCCTCGCAGCATGAGTCCGCAGGGGAGTTGGCTGTCTTTTCTTGCCCGGGACAAGGTGTGGGTTTGACTGGGTTTCCCTTCTCTTGGGTGCTGGGTACTGGTTCGTTGGGGTAGGAGGTCGATCTTGTTGCCTAATAGATTAAGGACTGAGGGTGAAGTGTTTTAATATAGAGGGAGGTCTGGATGGGATTGAGGGGTGGAGGGATAGTTGGATTTCCAGAGGGGGGAAAGGGTAAGGTGTATGGAAGGGGTAGGGAGGGAGAAAAGAGAAAAATACATTAGAAAGAAAGGGAGAAGAGAAAGGATAGAAAGTAAAGAAAAGAATAGAATAGAAAAAAATAACCAAGAAAGTGGTGAGAAGAGAGGAGAAAATAGCAAGGGAATGCTGGTTTGCTTGAATGTGTTCAGTGAATAGAGCATGTAGTTTGGGTCTGTACGTCGCTGTTACTGCTTCGGTGGTCTGACTGGTCACGTGCTTGAAACCCTAAAAGAAGGTAAACCTAGAGATAAAGTGTATGTTAAAGAGTTTTCTCAGGGCCATCTCGTAGTGCAAACTGGGTATGGTATCTCGTGTGGTATCCCGAGTTGCCATCTTAGCTTGTCCGCCCTTTGTATCCAAGAACGCCTGTGGACAGAAAAGCTGAGAGGTTATTTTAAATATAGTAAGATAGCTGCTCTCCCCCAAATGTAAGGTAGTCTTTTGCACCACTTTGGTCCTTTAAAAACTTCGCTAACTCATTTTAGTTCTTTTTTTTTTCTCTTAAATTTATTTATTTTTTTAAATGTTGGTCCTATATATACATTTGCGAGCACATACATTTTTATTTATTTTATTTTATTTTATTATTATTTTTTTATCATTTTTGGGTATGTGACCTGTGTCTGTTATCCCCTCTGTCCACCCCCAACCACACCGACAATACAATGTAGCTCCACCTCCCCCTGCAAAGACACACTAAATAATGGGGAAATCTTACATATAAAAAAAAGAGCTCTTATCTACTAGAGATAGGAACTCATAGTTGTTTACAATACAGGGGTATCTCCTACCTTGAAAATATGTCATGTGGAATCACTTAGACCTCAGATGATTAGATGCCAGTCATCCAGCCTTGAACCCTGGATCCCAGACATAGAATCGGCACAGCTCTTCACAACAGCTGCAGGAAACAAACTCCATCCGGGACAGCCTTAATACTGCGGGGTCAACAACAAGGGCCAGCGCTAACATGATATCCTGACAAAGAGGAAAATGTGAACAACTTGACCTTAGAACAGATTAGCCTACCTTACCAGCTAACGACAAGACAAAACAAGAAGACTCGGCACCCTTTGGTAGGTCCAAAAGCCAAGATCGTGACTTACAGATGACTGGCTACTAGAACCACGACCAGACAGTATACATCTTGGGACCAATAAAAAAGCCCTAGTTTAGGGATTGAACTATGACTTGCACAATAAGCATGATCCCCAGTCCCAAAGGTCTGACAGAGACAACTGCAACAGAATGGGCCTTCTGGAAGCACAAAGAAAGACACTAACCTAGGTGCCATCCTAGGTTCAGTGCAAAGACCAAGGTCACCAACCACAGAAGATGGACTAAAACGACACTGAGGTAACAGAACCTCTAGAACCACAAAGACTGACTTCACCATAAGTCCTACCTCAGGATCTGTGCAGATACTGAGACCTCTAAACACAGAGCTCTGAGTGTATCACCCTGGACAGAACAGAAGTCTTCCACACACCAAAAAACACCACCGGGAGAATAAATGATCCTGAGCAAAGTCTAGAGCTGATCCCATGACAGTATACTCCAAGGACGGAGAAACCCCATATTTCTTAGGCCATGTGAATTCCTTTTTGAATGACCCCAATATTTACTGTGCCAGGGCAGGAGGGAAAAAAAAACAAAAATGCAAAAAGCACAAAACCTTGGTATTTTATGTATATATGTATATATATATACATATACATATCTTTTACCTTCATTTATTATTGTTATTATCATTTTTATTTACCTATCTATTTTGGTCGATTTCTTTGTTTGGGTGTGATTATTGAAATCGTTGTCCCCAATTATACTTATTTTTTTCTATTCTTTTCTTTTCCTTCGTTATGTGCTATGCCATGTTTCTTATTTCAAGACCATGGTGTGTTTTTGGTTTGTTTGTTTTTGTTTTGTTTTTTGTTTGTTTGTTTTGTTTTGTTTTTCGTCTGTTTTTTGTGGTGCTTATCGATATAGCTGGAGTCCTCACTGGATAATTAACACCTTTTTTGGTACTGGTGGAGTGTTTCACCTTCTTTCTCTCCTTCATTTCCCAAATCGATGAGAGCCTCTAGAAGGATTCCACCCATTTTGGGAGTATTAGACTCTTACCCCAGCTTATTTATCTCCTCCTTTTCAGGCAAAAACACGCAACTTGAACTAGCTAGTCCTGCCTACAGTTAGAGGGGGAGATAAGGGAGGCATCAAGACCAAACAGGTGCAAGACTACTAAGTAGTGGGTTGGATACAGAGGGGACCACATATTCTAGCCGCCCTGGGGGTGAGGGAAGAGGAAATGGAAGGTAGGACAAAAACGGAGGGGTAGGGAGGGCAATTTGGGGATGGGAATCTCCCCTGATTTTATGTAAATATGTACCTAAAATGTTATTGTCAACAATATGTAAGACACTATGATCAAAATAAAAATTATATTAAAAAAAAGAAACAAAGCAAAGAATGCAGCAGTACTTTTTTACAAATTTTTTTTTTTGGTTTTTCAGGCCACACCCATTTGATGCTCAGGGGTTATTCCTGGCTACATGCTCAGAAATTGCCCCTGGCTTGGGGGGACCAAACGGGACGCTGGGGGATCGAACCGTGGTCCTTTCCTTGGCTAGTGCTTGCAAGGCAGACACCTTACCTCTAGCGCCACCTCACCGGCCCCTTTACAATTTTTTTTTTTTTTTTTTTACAAATCCCTGCAACCTAGTTTTTAGCTTCCATAGACAAATTATCATTTGGGAGCAATTAACCCAGATCTGCCTTTGAATATAAAGTGCCAAAATAAAAAACCCTGTGCCTACCTACCTATGCTTGAGGTATCAGCTGCTATTTTTCTTACCTGCTTTCTCAGGACTGTTCTTTTGTGAATGTGAAATGCTGTCATATCAGTGGACAGGACTCTCCAGCAATGGAATCAGCTCTAAACACACACACACACACACACACACACACACACACACACACACACTGTACCCCCTCTTTGGAAGGATTTGGGCTATGCAGCATGTTGCCAGCTCTACTCCCATCTCTATGTTCAGCGTACATTCCCAGCAGTTCTAAAGGGACCATATGTTGTCAGGGATCAACAGGTTTCCTTTGTCCAGAACATAGGTGCAGCCCTTTGATATTTTCTCTGGGCCCTGTGCATCCCTTCCTTTGGTTTAACTTTTTGGCTATACTTTCTGCACAGTATCCAATAATATGTATCATTATCATTTTACTCAAAATAACTCCATGAGAATATTCTCTTCACACACTGTAAATTTTTAATATATAGTTTGGCATATGGTTCATACTTCATTGAGATATCCTTTGTCTTTGAATTATACCTTTTTATTTCACAAAATACAAGAAAAGAATACAGAACGAGGGGTATAGACACTTTAATTAGTCTCAAATTGTTTATGTGTGCCTCTTTTATTCACTCAAAAAAGATCTCTGGGGGCTGGAGCAATAGCACAGCAGTAAGGCATTTTCAGTTGCATGCGGCCAACACAGGACGAACTGTGGTTCGAATCCCCAGCATCCCATGTGGTCCCTGAGCCTGCCAGAAATGCTTCTGAGAGCAGAGCCAGGAGTAACCCCTGAGTGCCACCGAGTGTGTTCTCCCCCACCCCAAAAAAATATCTTTGGAATCAAGATGCCCATCTAGTCTACTTCTATTCAAGGTTCCATGAAAATTTCAACCCAGATCAGAGCAAAGAGCAACTTTTCACTAAATGCTGGGCGAATTCATGCCAACAAGAATACCACAGGCTGGCCATGGTCCTCAGAACTCACAGTTCTTTCTCTCTAACGTTCCTTTCCCATGATCTGAAAGACTCCACTTGAACATTGGAAAATGCTCCTTAGCCTCCTAATTGAAGTTGGAATACAATTTTCTTGATAAAATTTATGAGTCACTCCTTCTTCTTTCCTCCCCCTTTGATGTTTTAGAAAACAATGTTCTACATGTTTCAGCTTTGCCATATAATATACCCATTTCAATTCTGAAAATGTGAAAACATTTATGCTTTCAGAGTGACTACGGTAAAATTTAGCTGCAGTGAATTCTGCTTACAAAAACAGCCACAAACAAAGTTATGCTACCCAGTGCTAATTTTGTGAAAGAAAAAAAGTCATTGAGATCAGGTAGGAACTCAGGACCCTTTGGAAAGCAAAACTGAAATTATCAAGCCATAGAGGGCTGGAGAGTGGAAGGAGAAAACAGTGAGAAGTGACATTAGGACAATGGTGGCAAATGTTGACCACTTGGAGGGTGATTATGTGTGGGAATTGACCTTAAAAATTAACATTATTGGGGCTGGAACGGTAGCGCTAGAGGTAAGGCACCTGCCTTGCAATCGCTAGTTTAGGACGGACAGTGGTTCAATCATATGGGGCATCCCATATGGTCCCCCCAAGTCAGGAGCAATTTCTGAGCACATAGGCAGAAGTAACCCCTGAGCATCAATGGGTGTGGCCCAAAAGCAAAACAAACCAAAACAAAAAGAACACTGTTGGGACCAGAGAGATTGCACAGTGGCACAGTGGTAGGATATTTGCCTTGCACATGGCCAAGCTGGGACAGACCCAGGTTTGAATCCTGGCATCTCATAAGGTCCCCTAAGCCTTCCAGGAATAATTTCTGAGCTCAGAGCCAGGAGTAATCCTTGAGCACTGCCCAGTGTGGACCAAAAACAAAAAAGTAAAAAAAAAAAAATTTAAAAATGAGCATTATCACAACCATGTGACCTAAACTATAAGAATTAAATTGAATAAGATATGAAATAAAGGATTATAACTTTAACCATGTGACAAAAAAACTATGATTTGGAACAAAAATGTCTGGGACCTTTTAGAAAAGCAATTTAGAAATATTTACCAAGGTAAATATAAAGTTGAGTTCAACTTTGATAGCAAAAGTTGTAAACAGTTTTAGTCATCAACAAATTGGGACAGATTAAACAAATCATCGAACTGTTTAAAGGTGCTCACAGTTCTGCATGAAAACAGATGTGGCATAGAAATCATAAAAACTCCTAAAAAAGATCAAACTATGTGATAAGTCTGCAAGGTCTTAAAAAAATCGTCCCCATGCGGGGTTGGTGGCACAGTGGTAGGGCTCTTGCCTTGCGTGCAGCTGACCTAGGATGGACTGTGGTTTGATCCCCCAGCATCCCAAATGGTCCCCCAAGCCAGGAGCGATTTTTGAGCGTATAGCCAGAAGTAACCCCTGAGCATCACTGGGTGTGGCCCAAAATCAAAACAAACAAACAAAATTGTCTTTATGAATGTAGAACACTAGAAGGAAATAACACAAAATAAAAGTAATTTTTGGGGGGTGATGGAATTCCAGTTGTGAGCTTTTTGCTTATATTTTTTTTTACAATAAGAGTTTCTAGGGCCCGGAGAGATAGTACAGCGATGTTTGCCTTGCAAGCAGCCGATCCAGGACCAAAGGTGGTTGGTTCGAATCCCGGTGTCCCATATGGTCCCCCGTGCCTGCCAGGAGCTATTTCTGAGCAGACAGCCAGGAGTAACCCCTGAGCACCGCCGGGTGTGACCCAAAAACCAAGAAAAAAAAAAAAGAATTTCTAAACAACTTTATTAAGATTAAGGTCAAGGGCCAGAGCCATAGCATAGCGGTAGGGCATTTGCCTTGTGCAGCTGACCTGGGTTCAATCTCAGACATCCCAGACGGTCCCCTGAGCCTGCTGGGACTAATTTCTGAGTGCAGAGCCAAGAGTATCCCCTGAGTGTCACCAGGTGTGCCCCCCCAAATAAAACAAATAAACAAAAAAGATAAAGAGCTAAAAGGGGTCACACTTCAATTTCTGGATGTTCATATATGATGCACAATGTTCTACAGATGCCCAATTGGCATTTTTCTTCCTTGCTTCAAAATCTCAGCATGTATTTTGTCTGCAACCTGGGGCTTAACCATTTGAAAAATAATTCTGGCTACCATGGTTATATTTTGAAAGTCTAAACAAAGTTTGTATTATTCCTTGGCAGCACTCTCATTTGCATTAAACCATGAGTTATGATATTAGTATATCCTGCTGGACTTTCTTTGAAGAAAGCAGACTCAATAGATTTTTTTCCTTGGTTACACAGTAAAAATAGTCTTTTTTGGGGGGAGGTATATTCTGTTTCCAAGTTTTTACTCTTTGTTATGAACAAATGGGATATCAAGATTTCCTTATAATGGCTATTATTATTCTAAGTGAACAGTTTGCCAAGGAAACTGGAAAGTTTGTATCAAGGAAAAATACAAGAGTTCAGATTATAATGTAGCTGTTTGTAAAATGTAAAAGTTCTTGAAGGAGGCTAAGACAATGACAATAATCTAATATAATAACATTTTTTACATTCTAGAATGATAGCATAGCTTTATATTACTTTAATAGTTAAATATACATAAATCATATTTATGTTACTTAATTTAATTTAGACTTCTAGTCATCTGGAAAATCATTCATAAATGGGGAATATAAACCTACTGAGAGTACAGATAGGAATATTCATTATTTACCTTCACCTATCCTAGAAGCATTTACTTATCAAGTAATGCATCAGAAATAGTGCTAAGAACATACCTTCTTTAATGAGATTAGGTCAAATTTTGGCCAGAGGGACCAGAGCAACAGTATAGCAGGTAGTGTGCTTGCTGTACATCCTACTTTCTTAATAACTAAAGAGAAGAAAATAAATCCTGTGTGATCATGGCCCAAGGCACATAGAATTTTTTTGTGTTTGCAGTAACTTATATTGCCACTTATAATGACTTGTTTTTTTCTCTTCTTCTACTACATCATTGAATGGTTCTTTCCTCTAAAAATCTATATACTATACTATACTATACTAGTCTTATCTATTTTATTCAGTATTGTATTCTTTTTTTAGGGTGATCCTGGATTGCCTGGAGCAGTTGGACAGGAAGGAATTCCTGGGCTGAAGGTAAGAACAAGTAAAAACCAGGAGGAGTCATTGGAGACTTGGCTTTTCATACAGTGATTAACTACTATAATTTCTCTTTTATCCACTGGTTATACTTAGGAGTATTAATTGAGGGACAGGCAGGAGCTTTGAGCCACACCCGGTGAAGCTCAGGGACTGCTGCTCCCAGCTCTGTGCTCTGAGTCTCTCCTGACAGTGCTGGGAACCATGTAGTGCCAAGGATGAAACTGGGTTAGGTCCTAGTCCAGGTAAGCTCCTTAGCCCCTGTCTTTCTCTTCAGCTGCACTGGTAAAACTCTATAAACATTTTACTCAATTTTCTGATTAGTTACAGTAAAGAGCTTTGTGACTAGTAACTAAATTATGTTTACAATAACTATTCACTTTAAAAAATGCAGAATAATGGGGCCGGAGAGATAGCATGGAGGTAGGGCATTTGCCCTACAGAAATACGGTGGCTCTCGGATCCCAGCATCTCATCTGGTCCCCCGAGCCTGCCAGGAGTGATTTCTGAGCATAGAGCCAGGAATAACCCCTGAGGGCTGCGGGGTGTGACTCAAAAACAAAACAAAAAAATGCAGAATAATGAGTATGCTGTGATTACCTGCAATCTTTATTCAGGCATATTTAAATCACACTGAGAAAGCCAATGTTTTGAATATGGCTATTAGCGTGGACCAAAGATGTTGGTCACCATGTATGTCCCTCTGGCTTTCCCTTCAGACTTGACCACATCCAGCACTTCTACAACAACACCACCAGCTCATCACAAGAAGCACATAAAAAAAAAATACATGGCATTTTCAAGATTGAAAAATGAATGTCCTGTGAATTTCTAAATAGGGAAAATATGTCTTGAGGATGGCAAGTTTGCTTGGTTTCTTGGAGGACAAGTGAATATTAAATAGAAAAAGAGTGGTGCCTGTTTTGTTGGAACTCAGCAGGCAGACAAATCCCATGTCCTTTGATGCAGAAACACCCCTGGAAGTCTAGGACTTGTGTCTAATCCCATCAGCTGTGCTGGTGTGTATCCGAACCCGCATGTGCCTGTCAGCTGATTTCACAGATCTCACGGCTACTGACAGGCAGTAGGACGGACCTCAGATTTATAGGCCTGCTGTTTGTCCTGCAGGAGAGGAAAGAAAATATTCCTTCTGGGATTGGATTCCCCTGTCATTTTCCGTCTCTTGTTCAGTGTTAAAGGGGAGGGGGTGGGCATGGTAAGAATGAAAGCTTCCAGTAGTTCCTCAGTGCTTTCCCGTTGCCTAGCGACCATCTGGATGGCTGTGGAGCAGCAAAAATGAACAGAAATTCAGAAAGTCCAGGGTCAGAAATGAAATTGTCTTGCCTTGCAGTTGATGTCTGGAATGGTACATAACCTTTTAAAAATATGAAAATCCACTTAAGTCATTGTTTCAAGCAGTCTGGTAGCTTATTGGAACATTCCTTAAAGGAAATGGTAGCATGATTCTGTGATTTCGCTGCCATCACTCCCCCTCCATTCCCTGTCCTAGCCTGACTAAAGGGAAATTGAGATTCTCTTCTGAGCATCATTTGACATTTCAGTCCTCAGACTGGTCTGTCATCATTTTGAGCAGAGAAAGAGTTACTTGGATAAAGCCATATGCTGGTTTCTTTCCTAAAGGTACTTAGTTAGGCCTCCTATAAGACCCCAATTTCTATGTTGCTATTGATCACAAGTGAAAGAAAGTCCTTGTGAAGGGGCCAAGTGGAGGGTTTAGTATTTTTGGTAATATGAGGGGCAAACAAAGTGGGACATTGACCGGATCCCCTAAAGTAATAATGGCAAAACTAATTTATACTTTGAATGAGTTGGAAAGCTACATGAGCCCAGGTTACTGATTGTATGTTTGAGCAATATAAAAAGCCATACATAGACTAAGAAACTTCTCAAACAAAGTGATTTGTCCCTGCATTGTCCTCCTTTGTATCTGCAGAGTATCAGGAACATTTTGTAAAAACTCCAGATTGTTCCAAATTGAAAGTGTTAAAAAAATAATTTGCCTGCAAGCTTCATTCTCTGGTTTTGTTTGGTATCACTTCATGAATGTTTCTAAATGTCCTATGACACTCAACCTCTGATCCTTTGCTTAGGGGGAACCTGGAGAAAGAGGCGAAAAGGTAAGAATAATTGCACCTGTATTTACCTTTCCCCTTGCCTTAAAGAGCCTAAATTAAAGTACACATAAGATCCAGATTATTATTTAAAAAATTATTATTAAAAAAACTAACACTGTCCTTTATCAAATTGCTCATTAAGGCTGGGAGAAAACTTTGTGATTCTTAATGGACTAACAGAAATTTGAATTAAAAAATATGTAAAGGAAATGGAGGGAGAAAGAGCAAAATGCATTTCTGTGTGCATTCTCTAAATGGCTTTCAAAGGCCCCTCTCTTGCTTTTCTCAGTAGTCACACATCTCTCTTCTGCATCTCAGTTCACTAGATTAAAGGAATTCAAGGGTCAGACACTAAAGGTTACCCCTCAAACAATCCCCATGAAAATCTCAGACAAGTGGAAAATAGCAGGTTAGATTTCTCTACGAAGGACTGGCTATGACTTTGGGCTCATGTTCTGATGATTTTAGGATTCTTGGTGTGGGTTACAAATTCTTGGTTACCTGGTTCTCCTGTCTTCAATTGATGTTCAAAAGGAAACCATCAAAACAGTCCTTAATGCTCTACATAAGGAAGATGGACTCCTAAAGGACCTCTAAAGATCCAGTCAACCTCTTCAAGATAATTTCACTTCTCAAAATTACTAAATAAAGAAGGAACATGATCTTTATTGGGATAGATGGAGAGGCAGGAGTGCTGTCTCTAACACTGTGGGTGTGGCTGCCCCATAAAAAGAGGACAATCAGATGAGACACATGTCAGTCCATTCAATCCAGGAGCACCTGGGAAAGAATTTCCACTAAGAAAGTAGGTTTGCTTTAATAATAAAGATATTGTTAAGCACTTTTAATAACAACACTCATAGGCTGTCTATCACAGATCTCTTATGTTAACGGGTTAGTGGTGCATTTATTCAGCAGCCAACCAGTTAAAGGTGATGAACTGCAAATGAGTTAGTCATTGAATGGCTCTTCTGTGGAGACAGGAAAGGAGAAAGGGAAGTACCAACACAGGCCTGCAAGTTTGTATATGGGGGCCTCTTCTGTGGTCTATTCATCACTAGACTAATGCCCATGCAGATTCACTTCATGTTGATTTGATAAGAGAAAAGGAAATAGAGATAAAAGAGTGAAAGTCTTTCACTCACTCTCTTTCTCCTGAAGACATATTATCAATGTTTTCTCCTTTTTTACTTCAAGAATTTTGTAAATAATAGAAAAGTGGCTCCTAAGAAGTTACACGGACTATTCTTTCCTTGGAATAACTAGACTTACTCTCTGACAGTTGCCAATAGCTTACAATGCCATCCTCAATGAGTTATTCTTTATTTCTTTGAACCCCAGAAAGAACCCTGTCCCTTTCATAACAAGAAACAGCTCTATTTCTCTGGTTCAAAGTCCACATTTGCCCCATGACCTACTCTCTGACTTGATGATTTCTGGATTTAAGGAAGCAAAAAACTGATAAGCTGATGACTGGTCTCCCAGTGCGTTGCTCTTTGAATGGAAAGATGCCAGTGAAAGAAT